>NC_088352.1:22602500-22902500 GCF_036884655.1 Musa acuminata AAA Group | reverse complement strand
CACTCAAAACATAGATTAGATCATAAATACTATCAATTAGTTTCATCATCAAAATCTGAGATTCAATAATATCGAAGCCCCATTCAGCCCTATACCACCCAGGGGGTTCCAGGGTGCTGAGATAGCTGACATTTCATGCGCTGCAGCGGGCTATAGAAAACAGCCCGTGGCAAACGAAAACGGAGCCATTTTAGGGCTTTTTGGCCCGATGCGATGAGCGGTCTCATTGTGCACTGCAACCTGTTCGAATATGTATTTTTATAAGTAAAAACATACAAAACTAATGCAAAAATAGGCTACCATGTCTCTATTTAAGCATGCAAAAGCGACAAACAGTTCGTTGAAGTTGTTGTGAGTCCGCGATGACTGTTCGTGACATTCTCCCCCACTTAAACTATCGACGCCCTCATCGATGCTTATTGGTAGTTGTTGATGATTGCTTCTTCATGTCGTAGGGCATCTTCGGGCTCCCAACTAGCTTCAGCTCGGGGAAGCTTTCACCACTTTACCAAGTACTCGGTGTACTCAGCTCCATTAGGTAGCTTTATCTTGTGATCCACCAAAATGGTTTCAACTAGCTTCTCGTAGGAGGCTCTGGTGGGGGGTAGCCGAGTTGCAACACTTCGGGAAGCACCTTACCAATCTGAGTGGTTGGCTTTCAAGTTGTTGGCATGAAAAACATTATGAATTTGAGCCACGCCGGCAGCTGCAACCTGAAGGAGACATTTCCCACCCTATTAATAATTGGGAACGACTCTTCATACTTGCGCACCAATCCTTTGTATACTTTGTTTCTAAAGAATTGGAGTGATGCTAGTTGGAGCTTCACCAACACTAAATCGTCGACTTTAAACTCTTGCGGTCGCCTTCCCAAGTCAGCCCACTTCTTTATCTTTTTGGCCACCTTCTCCAAGTAAGCCCATGCAATATCTGCATTTTGGTGCCATTATTTGGTAAAGTGATACGCTAACGGACTACTCCTAGTGTATCCGATAGCCAGGGTGTGAGGAGTCAACAGTTGTTGTCCTGTAATGATCTTGAAGGGGCTCTTATTGGACGCAGAGCTCCACTGCAAGTTGTAGGAGAATTAGGCTATGTCCAACAGCTTCACCCAATCTCGCTGGTTGGCACTCATGTAGTGTCGAAGATATTGCTCCAAGAGTGAGTTTATCCTTTCGGTTTGGCCATCTATTTAGGGGTGGAGGCTTATGAAGAAGTATAACTTAGACCCTAATAATTTGAATAGCTCGGTCCAGAATCGTCCTAAGAACCGAGCGTCTCGATCACTTATAATATTGTGTGGGACTCCCCAATACTTCACCACATTCTTTTTCATCAGCTTGGCTGCCTCCTCTGCTGAATAGTGTAGGGGCGCAACAATGAAAGTTGTAAACTTTAAAAATCAATCAACCACTACGAGTATCGATCCCAGTCCCCTTACTGTTGGCAATCTTGATATGAAGTCTATGGAAATGCTCTTACACGGCCTTTCTGGTATGGGCAACAACTCCAAAAGCCCCATCGGCTTCCGTTGCTCCACCTTGTCTTATTGGCAAGTAAGGCACGTTCAAACATACTCCTCCACATCAGTCCCCATCTTCGGCCAATAGAAGGCCCTCTCCATAAGAGCTAAGGTTCTATGAATGCTCCGATGTCCAGCTCAAAGGGAATCGTGATACTCTCTTAAGAGTTCACGCCTCAAATTGTCCACTTGAGGAATATAAACCCTATTCCCTTTTGTGTAAACGAGTCCCTCCTGGACCCAAAATCATCATGCCTTGTATTCTTTGATGAGCTGCATTAGGGTTACTGCCTGGGGATCACTATGTAGTCCATCCCTAATCTTGAAAAGGAAGTTGGAGTGCAACTGACTTGCTTGGCTTCTGCCCTCCAACTGTATGGCGTTCACTCGCTCCACCTTCCGGCTCAATGTATCGGTCACAATATTTACTTTTCCGGGCTTGTACTTCATTGCCATATCAAACTCAGCCAAGAATTCCTGCCATCATGCTTGGTTTGGGGAGAGTTTCTTCTAAGTTTGGAAATAGCTCAAAGCGATGTTGTTTGTCCTCAACACAAATCACGATCCAAGAAGATAGTGCCGCCAAACTCGTAGACAGTGGACCACCACTATCATCTCCTTCTCATTCACCGTACACCACCGCTCAGTCTCGTTGAGCTTGCGGCTCTCGTAGGCCACCGAAAGACCCTCCTACATGAGTACTCCCCCAATAGCGAAGTATGAAGCATTTGTATGGACTTCGAAAGGCTCCCCATAGCCCAGCAATTTGAGCGTTGGTTCTTCCAACACAATAGTCTTCAAATCTACGAATGCAGCTTCATATTTTTCAGACCACCTCCAAGGCTGCTCCTTCTTCAGTAACTTTGTCAGTAGAGTTGCACGCTTCGAATATCCTGCTATGAAGCGTCGATAGTAGTTTACAAAACCAAGGATCTCAACTCTGGCACCTTCTTTGGAGTTTGCCATTCCGCAACAGCTTGCACATTTGATTGGTCTATTCGAATAGAGCCATCACCAATTCGATGCCCCAAAAATAAGATCTTTGTTTGAGCAAAGTAGCACTTCTCCCTCTTTACGAACAAAGTGTTCTCCTTGAGAACCTTGAAAATTGTCCAAATGTGCTTAATATGCTCCTCGAGTGTTTAGTTGTAGACGACGATATCGTCCAAGTAGACGACCACAAACTTATCTAAATACTCTTTGAATAAATGGTTCATAAGAGTGCAGAATGTCGTCGGAGCATTAGTTAAGCCGAAATCTATCACCAAGAACTCAAACACTCCATACCTAGTCACGTAGGTAGTCTTCACTTAATCACCTTCAATAATGCGTATCTATCAGTACCCCGACTAGAGGTCGAGTTTGGAGAAATACTGCCCTTGCTCAATTAGTCCAATAAGTCCACGATGAGTGAGATTGGGTACTTATTCTTCACTATCACTTTATTAAGGGCTCGATAATCGACGCATAGTCGGAGGCTCCCATCTTGTTTCTTTTGGAAGAGAACTAGAGCTCCGAATGGTGCTTTAGAACTACGGATGAGACCATTACTTAGTAGTTCATCAACTGCTTTTTGAGTTCTGCCAACTCAGGAGGGGGCATGCGGTATGGTGGTCTTGTTGGAGACTTCACTCCTAGCTCTAACTCGATATGATGATCCACGCCTCTATGTGGCGGTAGAGTCTTTAGCAACTCGGGTGGCATAACGTCTATGAACTCCTTTAGGACATTCACCACCACAACAGGTTCATGAATGGCCTTCTCGTTGAGTGGCACTAGCTTTATAGCAGCCACAAATATTAATTTATCTTTTCGTACCCATTCTTCAGTTGTAATGCTGATATCTGTTGGGGTTCCCTGGTTCTTCTTCGAGAGACAGGAACCACACAGGGGTCATCATATCCCATCATACATAGGGAGTTTAGGAACGATATTAGCACCAACTTCACTGCATGCATGAATTCTAGTCCAAGAATTACTTGGAAGTCATCTAGTGGCATCGCTATCATGTTTGTGCTTCCGCTCCATATTCCGATCTTGATGAGAACTCAATTTGCCAACTTGGAGATTCGTTTGGCCTCCGAGTTCATCGCCTTTATTCGACTTGGGTTCTTCTCTGAGATCAGCCCAAGTCGCTTTGCTTCTTGATTGGCAATAAAGTTGTGCGTAGCGCCCATGTCCACCATTGCACAGGTCATTTGGCCATTGAACTTAATGTCTACTTACATCTGTTAGGATCGAGAGCACTAAGAGGGGGGGTGAATTAGTGCAGCGGAAAACTTTCTGCGATTAAAATCGAAAGCTACATTCGAACGATAAAAACAACTTCTCTATGAAAGTTGATACTAATCAAGGTTAAAGTCAAACTAAGCAGGCAGTTTACAGCTATGATGAAAACCAGAATATCGGCGCAAACTGAAATCCGACGTTCGTACGAAGAAACTGATTTACGTCTAAATGCTGATTCGTAAATCACTTGATTAGATAAGACGCAGTTTAAGCAGGAGTATAAAGGCAGTGTGCAGTATTGGTAAAGCTCAAAACGTAAATGCAATCTGCAATATGATGATCATACGAAAAAATAGATTTACGTCTAAACGTAGATTTACGTCAAAACGTAGATTTACGTCAAAACGTAGATTTACGTCTAAAAGCATATTTACGTCTAAACGTTGAAACTTGTTCGTAAAATCGTAGAGGGCAGTAGCTATTGAGAAGTTTGCAGTGAAGGTAAAACGCTCAAAGGAAATGCAAACCGAGATTTAGAGTGGTTCGGTCAATCTTGACCTACTCCACTTTTGGCTTCCTCCACCGATGAGGTCACCGACGTCTGTTAGGATCGGAGCGGCACTAAGAGGGGAGGTGAATTAGTGCAGCGGATTAAAACTTCAGTTTTAGAAAAATCTTTCGTACGATAAGAACGGAACTTGAAAAGCTTAACTTGAAAGCATATTCTTAAAGTTGCGCAGCAAAGGTAATAAGGAACTAAAGCATGTAAGAAGGTTTCCAGTAATGTAAATAGCAATAATGAAATGCAAACCAGAGATTACGTCGATTTTAGAGTGGTTCGGTCAAATGACCTACATCCACTTGCGAGGCCCCTCTTCGATGAGGCTCCCACCTTCCACTTGCAAATCTTTTGAAATGGAAGGGTAAATACCCCTCTTACAACCTTTTACAAGCAGTTCAACCTCTTACAAATTTTCAATAAGAAAGGAGGAGAACTCTCTAGCAAATTGAAAACAAGACTTGCTAAGACTTTCTAAGACTTTTCTCTCAATCAAATGCTTCTCAAAAGTTGTAATCTCAGCTGAGATTTGAGGGGTATTTATAGGCCTCAAGAGGATTCAAATTTGGGCTCCAAAATTTGGGCTCCAAAATTTGAATTCTCTTTGGGTTCCCGATGCTGGCGGTGCCACCACCCAACTCTCGGGTGCTGGGCGGGCCACCACCCAGCCCAGGAGGTGCCACCGCCCAGCTCTCGGGTGCTGGGCGGTGCCACCGCCTAGGCCAAATCAGCTCACTGGTTGGGCTCCAAACTTCGCCCAAACCAGTTCGAACTCGGGCCCAATTGGCCCCTACTTGGGTTATAGGATTAACACCTAATCCTAACCCTAATTAACATGCTAACTATGAATTTAAAGACATTTTCTAAGCTATTACAAAGTCCGTAAGTCAAGACTTCTTCCGGCGAACTTCCGGCGAACTTCCGACGGTCTTCCGATAAACTCTCGAAAACCATTCTGCGGACTCCCGGCAAGCTCCTAGACTTCACAATTTAATCTTGGCGAGTTCCAATGAGCTTCTTCGGCAAGCTCTGATCTTTCTCGATGAGCTCCACGAACTTCCAACAAACCTTCCGGCGAGCTTCCGAAAAACCCTTCGGCAAGCTCCCTACTCATTCTCGGCTAGTTCCGGCAACATTCCCGACGAACCTTCGGACTTCTGTCGAACTCTCGAACTCCCAACGAATCCTTCGCGCTTGACTCTGATACTTTGTTTTGCTTTATGTCTTCGTCGTTATCGTAGTTAATCCTGCACACACAAGCAAAAACTCTACTTCGATCTAGACAATTATTATAAAGCGAATTGACATTCTGTTGCTCGGCACGTCATTGGTTGGCGCTTCGTCCGATTCTTCGGCGCATTGTCCTCTCTTGCGGCTTGTTGCCCAATCGGCGGTTGACCTCCGCAACACCGATATCCTTGGCGCAATTCCGCTCTTGGCCCAATGCCCAACGTCCGAAGCCTTCTACCATCCAATATCTTGATGTGATATCTTCCGGCGCAACGTCAATTCCTCCTGCCTTAATTGTCTAATCCTGATCGAGTAGACCTGCATAACTCAAAATGCAGTTAAACATAAACATAATTATCAATTGGTTTCATCATCAAAATACGAGATTCAACAATCTCCCCCTTTTTGATGATGACAACCAATTGATGACGGAGTTAAACTTGGCTCCCGGAGTTTAAACAAACTCCCCCTATCAATATGCCATATTGATAGAACCTTGAATTCAAACTGAATTCAAGTCATTGCAATATTCATCATAAATACTTGCAACATGTCATTATGAACTCATGCATAGACTTATGCATATCATGTCATCAACATACTTCTCCCCCTTTGTCATCAACAAAAAGGAGAAGTACAACTATTCTTTGTGTTTGTAATATAAGTTCAACTCATTTCATGAAAAACATAATATTAAGTTTTATCATCATGCAGTTTTGAAGCTAGAAAATTTAGCAAGTAATGCATCATGCTTAGGACATTCAAGCTATCAAGTTTTAGATATGCAAGTTTTACAGCATACAAGATAGCACTTTTGGTAATGTTCAAGATAGTAAGTTCTACATCATGCAAGCTAGCAATATTGAGATGTTCAAGAAAGCAACTCTTGCTTCTTGAAATATGCAAATTTGTCAAGTTTTGCTAGATGTGCAAGTTAGCATTTTTGCCTCCTAAGATAGGAAAAATAGCACATTTGCTTCTTTTGAGATAGCAACTTTTTGCTTCTCTTTAGACTACAAGCTAGCAATTTTTATGATATGTAAGTTTCACAATATACAAGCTAGCAAAAAGTTTGAAAGAAAATGCAAGATAGCTTTCTTGTGTAAGCTCATAATTTTTGCTTCCTATTGCAATGTGCAAGTTGCAAGTTTTGCTTCTTGAGAAAGGCAAGATAGCACTTTTGCAATTTTTGTTTCTTAAGATAGGCAAGCTTGTGATGTTTAAAATAACAAGCTCTTTATTCTAGAAGTGCCATTTTTGCTTTCTTTGCAAAGTGTAAGCTAGCAAAATGTTTGAAAAAGTGATCAAGTTTTGCAACATACAAGCTAGCAAAAATGCCAAACTAGCAAGAGATAATGTTTTACATGAGGCAAGCAAACAATTTGGCAAATGTTACATTTGCATCTTCTCTTTTGAGAATTGCAATTTTTGCTTTCATCTTGAATTGTGCAAGCTAGTTAGTTTGCCCCTTTTCATGATGTCCACACTAGAAATTCTTGCTCCCCCTTTGTTATTGTCAAAAAGAAGGGAAGACCCTTATATCAATTTTCATATTATGACAAAGGTAAGTATCATTCTTATTTGTGCATCATTATATATTCAAATTAAAACATACACAATTTCAATAACCTTATTTTTCATGCACGATACCAAAAAATAAATCAATCAACATTAATAAGCATATCATACATGATACTCAAACATTAAAATTTTCAAGCATTTATCAACATGTTGATCATGATACCAAACATTCATCATTTAAAGCATTCATGATACACATCATATGCAATAAATACATCATGTACATCATTATCATAAGTATTGCATACATCATTTTAACTTTATGAATATTTCATCATTGCATGCATCATACCAAAACATTTCAAGCCATGCAAGCTATAAATACAAAGAAATCATGTCATGAAGGATAAAATCATTTGAATACCAAAAGACATGATTCATATAGTAAATATCTTCTTTAAATAAAATATCAAGAAAAATCATAGGAGTACAAAGAAGAGATCTTGTTTTAAAAGAAAAATCAAGTAATAACTCCAAGAACTCACAAGGAAAAATCATGATTCATTTAGAAAATCTCCTCTCAAGAGAATATCAAGTAAAATCGTAGAAGATAGATTAATGAGAAATTTTGATTTATAATAAAATCTCATGTATCGAATGTCGAGAAATCAAAATGATGATTTATATAAAAAATATCGCAAGTTATATTCAAGAGAAAAATCATCATTCATTTACAACTTATTCAATTTGTCACATCAATATTTCTTAGATATGCATGATACCAAAACATGGTTTTAAATCTTTAACATATAATATGCATAAATTGAAAGGAGAATGAAAGAATTCAAACGTACAAAGATTTCAACCATCTCATAAACAAATGTAAGACCAAGTCATGAATCCAAAATTCCATGAATCAAAATGATCATCAAAGGTAATCTCATGTTATTCCAAGAAATCAATATCATGATTTTGATAAAACTCATTTCAAATTTAAATGATCAAAATCATCAACATTACTTTCAAGAGATTCAAAATGGTATACATAGATTTGTCATAATAAACATCAAGATCAATAGGATAGAGAAAAATAATTTTTCAAGGAAAAAATATTTTCTTCTTTTTAGTTGTTTCAATTCATATGATTTTATTTCACTTATACCAAATAAAAACATGTATAATGTTTAAAAACGAAAGTGTAAGATTTATTACAACAAAGATTAATAAGGCACTTTCATTATGGTAAAAATCAATAATCCATAAATCACAAGATTCATATGCATTATTTTGAAATTTATTAAGCATGATCATTATGCATGACACTAAAACATGGTTTCAAAATGTTTAATATTTTCATTACATCATTATGCAATGGTTTCATTGAACATAATTTTAAATGATTCTTATAGATAACTAAAACTTCTTTAGTTATAATTTATGTGATTGACTTTATATTAGTATGCTCAAGTTTTGTTCTTATGTCAAAAACATACATCATGTTTGAAAACCAAAGACAAGGTTTAAAAAACAATATCATCAAGCCTTCCATATAAAAACCATGCATCATCATTGAAAGTTAATATGGAAATCATCAAAATACACATTCTTGCTTCTCAAGCACATATATATGATTATTTAAATTTAACATTTTATTCTATTAACATAAAACATACAATTTTCAAGAAAAATAATTATTCAAAAGAAAAGAGAAAATGCATCATGGAAAACATCAAGTAATTTCAAAATAATTCAAGAGAGTTGAGAGTTACTTACTTTGTAGTCAAAGCCCAATTCACCATTTCACCTTTGGAAGTTCTTGATTCATCCTTGGTTGCCTTCCTCTTCTTTGGCCTCTTCCTCCGTTCAAGTTCATTTGTTTATTTTAAATTTTTGTTTAATAAACTTATTAAGATTTAGTGTTCGAAGTTCAAGTTCATCATTGTCCTCATCACTTGAGTCATCACTCAAGTGGTATTCATTTGTCCGAGGTTCCAAATCCTTCCTATTCTTTTGAAGGTGGTTCAAGTGTTCATCGTGTTCATCATGTGCATTGTGCACCATTTCATATGTTATCAACAAACCAAATAGTTCTTCAAGTGAAAAAATATTTAAATCTTTTGTTTCTTGTATTGCGGTTATTTTAGGATCCCACCTTTTTGGAAGGGATCTTAAAATCTTGCTTACGAGATCAAAATTCGAAAAAGATTTACCAAGAGCTCTTAGATTATTGACAACATCCGTGAAACGGGTGTACATGTCGCCTATAGTCTCGCTTAGTTGCATTCGAAAAAGCTCAAAATCATGCAATAAAATGTTAACTTTCAAGTCTTTGACTCTACTAGTTCCCTCGTGTGTGATTTCAAGTGTTTGCCAAATATCAAAAGCCGTTTCGCACGTTGAAATCCGATTGAACTCAGTTTTGTCCAAAGCGCAAAATAAGGCATTCATAGCCTTTGCGTTTAAAGAAAAATACATCTTCTCCAAATCCGACCATTCGTTCATCGGTTTAGAGGGAAGTTGAAAACCGTTTTCAATAATATTCTATAAATCTAAATTCATAGAAATCAAGAAAACTCTCATTCGAGTTTTCCAATAAGTGTAGTCCAATCCGTTAAACAACGGTAGACGAACAACCGAAAAGCCCTCTTGAAAGCCATGAAGAGCCATTTCTCTCGGGTGTAAATCCGAAATGAGAAATACCATGCTCTGATACCAATTGTTAGGATCGGAGTGGCACTAAGAGGGGGGGGGGGGTGAATTAGTGCAGCGGATTAAAACTTCGGTTTTAGAAAAATCTTTCGTACGATAAGAATGGAACTTGAAAAGCTTAACTTGAAAGCGTATTCTTAAAGTTGCGCAGCAAAGGTAATAAGTAACTAAAGCATGTAAGAAGGTTTGCAGTAATGTAAATAGCAATAATAAAATGCAAACAAGAGATTACGCTGATTTTAGAGTGGTTCGGTCAAATGACCTACATCCACTTGCGAGGCCCCTCTTCGATGAGGCTCCCACCTTCCACTAGCAAATCTCTTGAAATGGAAGGGTAAATACCCCTCTTATAACCTTTTACAAGCAGTTCAACCTCTTACAAATTTTCAATAAGAAAGGAGGAGAACTCTCTAGCAAATTGAAAATAAGACTTGCTAAGACTTTCTAAGACTTTTCTCTCAATCAAATGCTTCTCAAAAGTCGTAATCTCAGCTGAGATTTAAGGGGTATTTATAGGCCTCAAGAGGATTCAAATTTGGGCTCCAAAATTTGAATTCTCTTTGGGTTCCCGATGCTGGCGGTGCCACCGCCCAGCCCAGGAGGTGTCACCGCCCAGCTCTCGGGTGCTGGGCGGTGCCACCGCCTAGGCCAAATCAGCTCACTGGTTGGGCTCCAAACTTCGCCCAAACCAGTCCGAACTCGGACCCAATTGGCCCCTACTTGGGTTATAGGATTAACACCTAATCCTAACCCTAATTAATGTGCTAACTATGAATTTAAAGACATTTTCTAAGCTATTACAAAGTCCGTAAGTCAAGACATCTTCCGGCGAACTTCCGATGAACTTCCGACGGTCTTCCGATAAACTCTCGAAAACCATTCTGCGGACTCCCGGCAAGCTCCTAGACTTCACGATTTGATCTTGGCGAGTTCCAACGAGCTTCTTCGTCAAGCTCCAATCTTTCTCGGTGAGCTCCGTGAACTTCCAACGAACCTTCCGGCGAGCTTCCGAAAAACCCTTCGGCAAGCTCCCTACTCATTCTCGGCTAGTTCTGGCAACATTCCCGACGAACCTTCGGACTTCCGTCGAACTCTCGAACTCCCAACGAATCCTTCGCGCTTGACTCCGACACTTTGTTTTACTTTATGTCTTTGTCATTATCGTAGTTAATCCTGCACACGCAAGCAAAAACTCTACTCCGATCTAGACAATTATTATAAAGCGAATTGACATTTTGTTGCTCGGCACGTCATTGGTTGGCGCTTCATCCGATTCTTTGGGGCATCGTCCTCTCTTGCGGCTTGTTGCCCAATCGGCGGTTGACCTCCGCAACGCCGATATCCTTAGCGCAATTCTGCTCTTGGCCCGATGCCCAACGTCCGAAGCCTTCTGCCATCCAATATCCTGACGTGATCTCTTCCGGCACAACGTCAATTCCTCCTGCCTTAATTGTCTAATCCTGATCGAGTAGACCTGCATAACTCAAAATGCAGTTAAAAATAAACATAATTATCAATTGGTTTCATCATCAAAATATGAGATTCAACAACGTCAACTAGAGGCCTTCCTTCAATAGGCGAAGGCCAACCACCTTCTTATAGATTCACTCCTTTTGACGGGCTTAGGAGACAACCCTTACAGAAGTTTTCTCTCCTCTCTTTACAACTCAAACTTTAAAGAACAGAAAGAGGAGAACTAGCAGTTTTTAGCTCTAAGAATCACAAAAAGATAGCAAGATTTCGAGTGTGTGTTCTGTGCTTTCAGTGCTGAATGGGTGGGGTATTTATAGGCCCCAACCCAGTTCAAATTTGGAGCTCAAATCTGTCAATTCCCGGAATTCCGGGATCAGCCGGTTGCACCTCCTGACTGGGGCGGTTGCCCCACCTGGCAGAGCTCGAAGACTGAGCCTCTAGGCGGTGCCACCTCTGTTAGGGGCGGTTGCACCTCTCTGCTAGAGCTCGAAGACCGAGCTCAGGCGGTTGCACCGCCTAACTGGGGAGGTTGCACCGCCTAGCAGAGCTCGAAACTTGAGCTCTGGTGGTGCTACCTCTTGACAGAAGAGGTTGCACCGCCCAATCTCGCTCGGAGACTGAGCCCGGGGTGGTGCCACCTCTTTGCTGGGGCGGTTGCACCGCCCAGTCTCGCTGGGAGACATAGCAATCAGGGTCTAAATGGGTTAATCCATTCGGCCCAATTTGATTCATTCAAGGGCCCAATTGCCCCAAGATTAAGCTAATGGGATCACCTCCCATTTCTAACTTAATCAATATGCTAACTACGATTATTTCCTAAGACATATTCTGCAGCTTGCTCCGGTGCGTCAATCGCTTCTTCCGGCGAGTTTCCGATGAACTTCCGTCGATCATCCGACGAACCCTCGGTGATCCTCCTGTGGACTTCCGGCAAACTCCTAGACTTGCGACGATCCACTTGGCAACTTTCGACGAGCTCCTTTGGCAAGCTTCTGGACTTCTCGGATTTGTTCCCGCAGAACCTCCGACGACTGTCCGAACTTCCGTCGAGCTCTTGAACTCCCAACGTGATCATTGTCATGACTCCGGCGCAACTCCTGCTGCATGTCTTACTTTCATCGTAGTTAATCCTGCACACTTATCTCAACACACAGATTAGACAAACAATTGACAATTGACTTCATCATCGTAGTTCATCTGAGATTCAACAATCTCCCCCTTTTTTATGATGACAATCAATTGATAATGGAGTTAACCTTAACACTCCCTATCTATATGTCATACTTCTTGGATTTAAAAACTTTATAAATTCAAGAGACATATTCCCATCATGATTCCTATCATGATGTATCTCTTTGAAGATGATGTCAAGGCTTGACATTCATTTTCAAATATAACAAGTTTGAATGATGGTTATTGTAGCAATTCATCATATTGTAAGATATCGTCATGTAAAGCTGTGAAGCAAGATTTTGATATCATTACATGATATACACATTTCGAATATTTTAGCAAGTGTAGCATTGCATCACATGGTAAGATATCAGTTCGTACGATGCAAATTTTTGTTTGATATCTTGATACAGGGCATATAGCAATCATATATTTCTTGGTGATGCAAGTATAGCCTAATCATAGCAATGATAGCAATCATATATTTCTTGGTGATGCAAGTATAGCCTAATCATAGCAATGATAGCAATCATATCAACATCAGTGATAGCAAACATATCAGCATCAGTGATAGCAACCATATCAACATCAGTGATAGCAAACATATCAATTCATATATTTCTCCCCCTTTGTCATCAACAAAAAAGCATGGTAGATGTGATTCCAGGAGAACAATATAAGCAGGTTATCAAGCACATAAAGGAAGCCATGACACGTATAATGCTTTAAATACCTCTTCTCCTTGTATGTTATAATTCATTGTGCATGAAAGAGGAAACTCATTTTTCCAAAAAAATTTTACATAAGAGTGTACAGGAAAATCCGATTTTTAGCATTCAAATTGTTAAGCAAATCCGAAAATGAAATGAACTTTTCCATGCATTCGGACATAATTTCCAACATGTTATTTGATCAAGTGATACCAAAGCATGTAATACTAATCAAGTGATTTGATCATTCAATAAAGTCCGAAAAATAATTTTAACTAGTTTAAGTATTCAGACACATCAACATTCCTAATTCTCTTCTTATAAAATCAAATTGTTCTTCACTTAGAGGTTTTGTAAAAAATTGAAGTTTCGTATCAATGTCATATTACTGACTTATCAACTACATTGGTATGTCACTTTATATTTATCAAGGCACAAGGTTTTCAAAACATTTAGTTTCAATGTAAAATCCGAGATAAACAACAAGAGATGTTTGTAACTTTGCATATGCTCACAGATCAAGGTAAATACGGAGTTTACAACATATCATATTAAAGACAAAGTTCATCATGAGGAGTTTATAACAACAGCGGATGATTGTATTCATACAAGCTCATTCATGAGGTGGAAAGTTAAAGTGCCTAAATAAAGAGTCAAATTGTCGATGAATTTGCTGCAGCTCAGCTAGGATTTGATCTTATCGATGTTCAAGCCATTCTTGTCTTTGTTCGAATCGGTCCATTCGAATCCCAATATCTTCGACAGATGACGTGTGAGTTTGCTCAAATGGATGTGTTTCCTCAAAGGGACAGATCGGAGGAGATTGGGTACCCCTAAAGACTTGTGTTTCTGGTTCTGGTTCAGGTTGAGGGGGATCAGTTCTTCTTGGCATTCTAACCCAGTTATCGTTTCTATAAAAACATCTTAATCGGTGAAGTAGATTTTTATTAATTATGTTGAATCTATCTACTTTTATTACTTCTTCTTCCGGTGGTATTAGAATATCGTAGGCTTTCATTATTCTAGTTATTATTCCACCATATGGGAGCATCATGTCTTTCTTAGATAGTTCTAACATGTTTTGTTGGATAAGATAACCAAGACAGATGTCATGTCCTTTCATGATAATATACATAGTTCCTAATTCTAATTGGCTTACTTCATAATGATTATATTGTTTAGGAAGAATGATGCTAGTTAGGATGTGATGAAGTACCTTAGTGTTTAAAGGTAGTAAATGTTCACAGCTTTTAGGAACAAATGCTAAGTTCGGATTGGCAAAAATTATTTGTAGGGCTTCAATGTATGTTGTTCCAACATTTTCATCATCCCATGATCCTCTGAAGTAAAGTCCTCTTCTTTTCATGGGAATGCCTATCATGTCGTAAATGAATCTATCCGTAATTGAAATGTGTTGTCCTAAGAGATAGGTGGACATCCTTTCTTCTTCATCTACTAGTATGTTGTTGTAAAACAATCTTACTATTCTTGGATAGATGGGTTCATTAATTTGTAATATAGGGTGTAGATCTAAGTTTGCAAACCACTGGAATATCTTTAAGTCTCTTAGCTCACTTAAATCTACGTATTTTCCCTTGTTGACACTCCTAAGTTCAAAAGAGGAAAAATTTTCAGCATGGTATTTTGAATCGAAAAGGGTGGAATCAAAGTCTTCTACTAATCTCCTCTTTCCTTTGTCCCTTGAGGATCTTCTAGATCCCATAACTACTACTGTTTAGAATAATAGTGATGAGCAAAAGTAAATGAATCAAGAAACAGAGTTTAATGGCTTCTTAGAGAGTACCTTAATGAGATCTTCAAGTGAGGGAAGGAATTTTGATGCTTTGCTTCGAAATGAAGGGTATTTGGGATGCTAAGATGGGGGAAATGGGGATGGCGGAGGCTTGGGAGAGTAGAAGAGGGAAGGAAATGAGTTGGGGTCGTTTTCACCGCCGGCCCTAGCTTGAGTTATAAAGGGGTAGAGTTGTGGGCGGTTGCACCTCTGGCTGGAGCGGTGCAACTGCTCGCAACACGTGACAGCTGGAGGTGCTACCTCCAACTTGGGCGGTGCCACCGCCTGGTGAGCATTTGTTCTGATCTGAGAATTTTTCTTTCTTGAGGAGAATTTTCATTCACAGCAATCAACTTTTACTTACGTAATTACGTAAGAATTTTCATTTTAAGATAGGGACTTTTGCACGATCAAGGTAGATTTTTGACGTGCACATTCTTAATGTCGTACACATGTTTGTGATAATTTCTTCAAGTTGATAAGTCTTGCAAGTTCATGACAGAGTTAGTCATTTCATGATATAGAGTTAAATTTGAAGGTTATGAACGGATGAAATTGATGGGTTCGAAAATCTAGGGATATGTGAATTTGGGAATTATACGTTTCTAATTCTGAACAGGATTGTATCTAGGTCGCATTTGTGATTTTACCCTTGTTGTTGTCTTCGAAGGTGACATAGCCTTCGTCTATGCTAGTGAGCTTAGAGAATTGAGATGGATCTCCGGTCATATGCCTTGATCATCCACTATCAAGGTACAATCTCTTGCTCCTAGCTTGCGATGGTGTGGGTTTCTATAAGAAAGGATGATTTTTAGGTACCCATTTGCTTTTGGGTGCCTCAAAGATAGATCTACATTGTTTATCATGTTGCATAGAGTTTATCATGGTTTCTTTGGGAACCCAAGTCAGTTTGTTTGGACTTATTTTCTTGAATGGACAATAATGCATCTTGTGTCCAAATTTGCAACAAAAGTAGCATTTGGTTTGGTGTTGAACATGTAAGATGGGGCCTTTTATGAAGGTGGTTGGATTTAGGTGAGGAATTCTCACAAATCCAATTCCACTCCTTTTTGGAACGTGACCCTTGTTTGCAAGGATCATGTTCTATGACTTGCTACCAACCTCGAATTTCTTCAAGGTGTCCTTAAGTAGCAGGTTTTCTTTTTGGAGAGTTTCTAGATCATGACATTATACATGAATTTAAACTATCATGATTTTCAGTTTTTAACTTATCAAAATCATAAGTAAGATTATCATGCTCCTTTGTTAGCAATTTATATTTTCTATTGATAATCTTGCATTCATCAAATAAGTCATAGAAGGCATTTAATAATTCATCGAAAGATAAATCAGCATTTAATAAATTCGTTACCTCATCTCCGATGGCCATTAAGGCGTAATGAGCAACTTGTTCGGTGTTGGACTCCTCTTCTTCGGATGCGCTCGAATCATCCCATGTTGCTTTGAGCGCCTTCTTCTTTGTTGTTCTCTTTTTGGCTTGGGGACAATCACTCTTGTAGTATCCTGGCTTTTTGCACTCATAGCAAATAACTTGGTCCTTCTTGGGTTCAAGTTTATTTTTAGTGTCATTTTTAGACTTGTTTCTTTTAATGAATTTTTTAAATTTTCTTGTTAGAAGTGCCAAGTCATCGTCACAGTCCTCATCACTTGAGTTTTCTTTCAAGTGGTCTTCCAAAGTTCTAAGTGACATATCCTTCCTGTTCTTTGGAAGGATGTCTTCTTGCTCTTCATGAGCTTTGCAAGTCATCTCGTAGGTCATTAATGACCCAATTAGTTCTTCAAGAGGAAAGTTGTTTAGATCTTTTGCCTCTTGAATAGCAGTAACTTTAGGATCCCAACTCTTAGGAAGGGATCTTAGAATCTTATTTACGAGCTCAAAATTCGAAAAACTTTTTCCGAGTCCTTTTAGACCGTTAACGACATCCGTGAAACGGGTAAACATGTCGCTAATAGTTTCACTCGGTTTCATCCGGAAAAGTTCGAAAGAGTGTAACAAAAGATTGATTTTTGACTCTTTCACTCTACTTGTGCCTTCATGAGTCACTTCGAGTGTGTGCCAAATATCAAATGTCGTTTCACAAATCGAAACACGATTAAACTCGTTTTTATCAAGTGCGCAAAATAAGGCATTCATAGCCTTTGCATTGAGAGTGAAAGCTTTCTTCTCCAAATCATTCCAATCGATCATTGGAAGAGAAGACTTCGAAAAACCATTTTCGACAAGATTCCAAAGTTCAACATCCATAGAGATAAGAAAGATCCTCATTCGGGTCTTCCAATAGGTGTAGTCCGTCCCATTAAACATGGGTGGACGTGTAATAGAATGACCCTTTTGGTTTCCGGCGTAAGCCATCTCTCTTGGGTTTTAATCCATTTGAGAGTTAACCGGGCTCTGATACCAATTGTTATACCACTAGAACTACGGAATCACTGTCTGACAATAAGGCATCATCAACCATCCAGCATTCTATAAGCGGATCAATCAATGAACTCCTTCTCCAATGAGTACTTATACTTTATCCCTAGTGTCCCTACACGAGCAGCTATGAGACCCATTGCATCCATCATATGGACGGGTATACAACACACCAATCTGTCCGGTTATCACAATGTCCCTCTCGAGTAACCTATGACCGGGATTATTTAGGATATGTGTTTAAAGGTGAATCGATCTCATTTTCGTGATCTCATCATGATCTGATTCCCATTACACAAATCCAAGGATATCACAATATATATATATATATATATATATATATATATATATATATATATATATATATATATATGCATATATGCAATAGTTATAAAGTGATATATGCAATAGTTATAAAGTAATATATATATATATATATATATATATATATATATATATATATATATATATATATATATATATATCTCGCTCGGAGACTGAGCCCGGGGCAGTACCACCTCTTGGCTGGGGCGGTTGCACCGCCAAGTCTCGCTGGGAGACATAGCAATCAGGGTCCGAATGGGTTAATCCATTCGGCCCAATTTGATTCATTCAAGGGCCCAATTGCCCCAAGATTAAGCTAATGGGATCACCTCCCATTTCTAACTTAATCAATATGCTAACTACGATTATTTCCTAAGACATATTCTGCAGCTTGCTCCGGTGCGTCAATCGCTTCTTCCAGCGAGTTTCCGGCGAACTTCCGTCGATCATCCGACAAACCCTCGGTGATCCTCCTGCGGACTTCCGGCAAACTCCTAGACTTGCGACGATCCACTTGGCAACTTTCGACGAGCTCCGTTGGCAAGCTTCTGGACTTCTCGGATTTGTTCCCGCAGAACCTCCGACGACTGTCCGAACTTCGGTCGAGCTCTTGAACTCCCAACGTGATCATTGTCATGACTCCGGCGCAACTCCTGCTGCATGTCATACTTTCATCGTAGTTAATCCTGCACACTTATCTCAACACACAGATTAGACAAACAATTGACAATTGACTTCATCATCGTAGTTCATCCGAGATTCAACAATCTCCCCCTTTTTTATGATGACAATCAATTGATAATGGAGTTAACCTTAACACTCCCTATCTATATGCCATACTTCTTGGATTTAAAAACTTTATAAATTCAAGAGACATATTCCCATCATGATTCCTATCATGATGTATCTCTTTGAAGATGATGTCAAGGCTTGACATTCATTTTCAAATATAACAAGTTTGAATGATGGTTATTGTAGCAATTCATCATATTGTAAGATATCATCATGTAAAGCTGTGAAGCAAGATTTTGATATCATTACATGATATACACATTTCGAATATTTTAGCAAGTGTAGCATTGCATCACATGGTAAGATATCAGTTCGTACGATGCAAATTTTTGTTTAATATCTTGATACAGGGCATATAGCAATCATATATTTCTTGGTGATGCAAGTATAGCCTAATCATAGCAATGATAGCAATCATATATTTCTTGGTGATGCAAGTATAGCCTAATCATAGCAATGATAGCAATCATATCAACATCAGTGATAGCAAACATATCAGCATCAGTGATAGCAACCATATAAACATCAGTGATAGCAAACATATCAATTCATATATTTCTCCCCCTTTGTCATCAACAAAAAAGCATGGTAGATGTGATTCCAGGAGAACAATATAAGCAGGTTATCAAGCACATAAAGGAAGCCATGACACGTATAATGCTTTAAATACCTCTTCTCCTTGTATGTTATAATTCATTGTGCATGAAAGAGGAAACTCATTTTTCCAAAAAAAATTTACATAAGAGTGTACAGGAAAATCCGATTTTTAGCATTCAAATTGTTAAGCAAATCCGAAAATGAAATGAACTTTTCCATGCATTCGGACATAATTTCCAACATGTTATTTGATCAAGTGATACCAAAGCATGTAATACTAATCAAGTGATTTGATCATTCAATAAAGTCCGAAAAATAATTTTAACTAGTTTAAGTATTCAGACACATCAACATTCCTAATTCTCTTCTTATAAAATCAAATTGTTCTTCACTTAGAGGTTTTGTAAAAAATTGAAGTTTCGTATCAATGTCATATTACTGACTTATCAACTACATTGGTATGTCACTTTATATTTATCAAGGCACAAGGTTTTCAAAACATTTAGTTTCAATGTAAAATCCGAGATAAACAACAAGAGATGTTTGTAACTTTGTATATGCTCACAGATCAAGGTAAATACGGAGTTTACAACATATCATATTAAAGACAAAGTTCATCATGAGGAGTTTATAACAACAGCGGATGATTGTATTCATACAAGCTCATTCATGAGGTGGAAAGTTAAAGTGCCTAAATAAAGAGTCAAATTGTCGATGAATTTGCTGCAGCTCAGCTAGGATTTGATCTTATCGATGTTCAAGCCGTTCTTGTCTTTGTTCGAATCGGTCCATTCGAATCCCAATATCTTCGACAGATGACGTGTGAGTTTGCTCAAATGGATGTGTTTCCTCAAAGGGACAGATCGGAGGAGATTGGGTACCCCTAAAGACTTGTGTTTCTGGTTCTGGTTCAGGTTGAGGGGGATCAGTTCTTCTTGGCATTCTAACCCAGTTATCGTTTCTATAAAAACATCTTAATCGGTGAAGTAGATTTTTATTAATTATGTTGAATCTATTTACTTTTATTACTTCTTCTTCCGGTGGTATTAGAATATCATAGGCTTTCATTATTCTAGTTATTATTCCACCATATGGGAGCATCATGTCTTTCTTAGATAGTTCTAACATGTTTTGTTGGATAAGATAACCAAGACAGATGTCATGTCCTTTCATGATCATATACATAGTTCCTAATTCTAATTGGCTTACTTCATAATGATTATATTGTTTAGGAAGAATGATGCTAGTTAGGATGTGATGAAGTACCTTAGTGTTTAAAGGTAGTAAATGTTCACAGCTTTTAGGAACAAATGCTAAGTTCGGATTAGCAAAAATTGTTTGTAGGGCTTCAATGTATGTTGTTCCAACATTTTCATCATCCCATGATCCTCTGAAGTAAAGTCCTCTTCTTTTCATGGGAATGCCTATCATGTCGTAAATGAATCTATCCGTAATTGAAATGTGTTGTCCTAAGAGATAGGTGGACATCCTTTCTTCTTCATCTACTAGTATGTTGTTGTAAAACAATCTTACTATTCTTGGAGAGATGGGTTCATTAATTTGTAATATAGGGTGTAGATCTAAGTTTGCAAACCACTGGATTATCTTTAAGTCTCTTAGCTCACTTAAATCTACGTATTTTCCCTTGTTGACACTCCTAAGTTCAAAAGAGAAAAATTTTTCAGCATGGTATTTTGAATAGAAAAGGGTGGAATCAAAGTCTTCTACTAATCTCCTCTTTCCTTTGTCCCTTAAGGATCTTCTAGATCCCATAACTACTACTGTTTAGAATAATAGTGATGAGCAAAAGTAAATGAATCAAGAAACAGAGTTTAATGGCTTCTTAGAGAGTACCTTAATGAGATCTTCAAGAGAGGGAAGGAATGTTGATGCTTTGCTTCGAAATGAAGGGTATTTGGGATGCTAAGATGGGGGAAATGGGGATGGAGGAGGCTTGGGAGAGTAGAAGAGGGAAGGAAATGAGTTGGGGTCGGTTTCACCGCCGGCCCTAGCTTGAGTTATAAAGGGGTAGAGTTGTGGGCGGTTGCACCTCTGGCTGGAGCGGTGCAACTGCTCGCAACACGTGACAGTTGGAGGTGCTACCTCCAACTAGGGCGGTGCCACCGCCTGGTGAGCATTTGTTCTGATATGAGAATTTTTCTTTCTTGAGGAGAATTTTCATTCACAACAATCAACTTTTACTTACGTAATTACGTAAGAATTTTCATTTTAAGATAGGGACTTTTGCACGATCAAGGTAGATTTTTGACGTGCACATTCTTAATGTCGTACACATGTTTGTGATAATTTCTTCAAGTTGATAAGTCTTGCAAGTTCATGACAGAGTTAGTCATTTCATGATACAGAGTTAAATTCGAAGGTTATGAACGGATGAAATTGATGGGTTCGAAAATCCAGGGATATGTGAATTTGGGAATTATACGTTTCTAATTCTGAACAGGATTGTATCTAGGTCGCATTTGTGATTTTACCCTTGTTGTTGTCTTCGAAGGTGACATAGCCTTCGTCTATGCTAGTGAGCTTAGAGAATTGAGATGGATCTCTGGTCATATGCCTTGATCATCCACTATCAAGGTACAATCTCTTGCTCCTAGCTTGCGATGGTGTGGGTTTCTATAAGAAAGGATGATTTTTAGGTACCCATTTGCTTTTGGGTGCCTCAAAGATAGATCTACATTGTTTATCATGTTGCATAGAGTTTATCATGGTTTCTTTGGGAACCCAAGTCAGTTTGTTTGGACTTATTTTCTTGAATGGACAATAATGCGTCTTGTGTCCAAATTTGCAACAAAAGTAGCATTTGGTTTGGTGTTGAACATGTAAGATGGGGCCTTTTATGAAGGTGGTTGGATTTAGGTGAGGAATTCTCACAAATCCAATTCCACTCCTTTTTGGAACGTGACCCTTGTTTGCAAGGATAATGTTCAATGACTTGCTACCAACCTCGAATTTCTTCAAGGTGTCCTTAAGTAGCAGGTTTTCTTTTTGGAGAGTTTCTAGATCATGACATTATACATGAATTTAAACTATCATGATATTCAGTTTTTAACTTATCAAAATCATAAGTAAGATTATCATGCTCCTTTGTTAGCAATTTATATTTTCTATTGATAATCTTGCATTCATCAAATAAGTCATAGAAGGCATTTAATAATTCATCGAAAGATAAATCAGCATCTAATAAATTCGTTACCTCATCTCCGATGGCCATTAAGGCGTAATGAGCAACTTGTTCGGTGTTGGACTCCTCTTCTTCGGATGCGCTCGAATCATCCCATGTTGCTTTGAGCGCCTTCTTCTTTGTTGTTCTCTTTTTGGCTTGGGGACAATCACTCTTGTAGTATCCCAGCTTTTTGCACTCATAGCAAATAACTTGGTCCTTCTTGGGTTCAAGTTTATTTTTAGTGTCATTTTTAGACTTGTTTCTTTTAATGAATTTTTTAAATTTTCTTGTTAGAAGTGCCAAGTCATCGTCACAGTCCTCATCACTTGAGTTTTCTTTCAAGTGGTCTTCCAAAGTTCTAAGTGACATATCCTTCCTGTTCTTTGGAAGGATGTCTTCTTGCTCTTCATGAGCTTTGCAAGTCATCTCGTAGGTCATTAATGACCTAATTAGTTCTTCAAGAGGAAAGTTGTTTAGATCTTTTGCCTTTTGAATAGCAGTAACTTTAGGATCCCAACTCTTAGGAAGGGATCTTAGAATCTTATTTACGAGCTCAAAATCCGAAAAACTTTTTCCGAGTCCTTTTAGACCGTTGACGACATCCGTGAAACGGGTAAACATGTCGCTAATAGTTTCACTCGGTTTCATCCGGAAAAGTTCGAAAGAGTGTAACAAAAGATTGATTTTTGACTCTTTCACTCTACTTGTGCCTTCATGAGTCACTTCGAGTGTGTGCCAAATATCAAATGCCGTTTCACAAATCGAAACACGATTAAACTCGTTTTTATCAAGTGCGCAAAATAAGGCATTCATAGCCTTTGCATTGAGAGTGAAAGCTTTCTTCTCCAAATCATTCCAATCGATCATTGGAAGAGAAGACTTCGAAAAACCATTTTCGACAAGATTCCAAAGTTCAACATCCATAGAGATAAGAAAGATCCTCATTCGGGTCTTCCAATAGGTGTAGTCCGTCCCATTAAACATGGGTGGACGTGTAATAGAATGGCCCTCTTGGTTTCCGGCGTAAGCCATCTCTCTTGGGTTTTAATCCATTTGAGAGTTAACCGGGCTCTGATACCAATTGTTAGGATCGAGAGCACTAAGAGGGGGGATGAATTAGTGCAGCGGAAAACTTTCTGCGATTAAAATCGAAAGCTGTGTTCGAACGATAAAAACAACTTCTGTATGAAAGTTGATACTAATCAAGGTTAAAGTCAAACTAAGTAGGCAGTTTGCAGCTATGATTAAAACCAGAATATCGGCGCAAACTGAAATCCGACATTCGTACGAAGAAACTGATTTACGTCTAAATGTTGATTCGTAAATCACTTGATTAGATAAGACACAGTTTAAGCAGGAGTATAAAGGTAGTGTGCAGTATTGGTAAAGCTCAAAACGTAAATGCAATATGCAATATGATGATCATACGAAAAAGCAGATTTACGTCTAAACGTTGAAACTTGTTCGTAAAATCGCAGAGGGCAGTAGCTATTGAGAAGTTTGCAGTGAAGGTAAAATGCTCAAAGGAAATGCAAACCGCGATTTAGAGTGGTTCGATCAATCTTAACCAACTTCACTTTTGGCTTCCTCCACCGATGAGGTCACCGACGTCAACTAGAGGCCTTCCTTCAATAGGCGAAGGCCAACCACCTTCTTACAGATTCACTCCTTTTGACGGGCTTAGGAGACAACCCTTACAGAAGTTTTCTCTCCTCTCTTTACAACTCAAACTTTGAAGAACAGAAAGAGGAGAACTAGCAGTTTTGAGCTCTAAGAATCACAGAAAGACAGCAAGATTTCGAGTGTGTGTTCTATGCTTTCAGTGCTGAATGGGTGGGGTATTTATAGGCCCCAACCTAGTTCAAATTTGGAGCTCAAATTTGTCAATTCCCGGAATTCCGGGATCAGCCGGTTGCACCTCCTGACTGGGGTGGTTGCACCACCTGGCAGAGCTCGAAGACTGAGCCTTTGGGCGGTGCCAACTCTGTCAGGGGTGGTTGCACCTCTCTGCTAGAGCTCGAAGACCGAGCTCAGGCGGTTGCACTACCTGACTGGGGAGGTTGCACCGCCTGGCAGAGCTCGAAACTTGAGCTCTAGCGGTGCTACCTCATGACAGAAGAGGTTGCACCGCCTAGTCTCGCTCGGAGACTGAGCCCGGGGCGGTGCCACCTCTTAGCTAGGGCGGTGCCACCTCTTGGCTGGGGCGGTTGCACTGCCCAGTCTCGCTGGGAGACATAGCCTGGGCGGTGCTACCTCCTGGCTTGGGCGGTTGCACCTCCCACAGCAATCAGGGTCCGAATTGGTTAATCCATTCGGCCCAATTTGATTCATTCAGGGGCCCAATTGCCCCAAGATTAAGCTAATGGGATCACCTCCCATTTCTAACTTAATCAATGTGCTAACTACGATTATTTCCTAAGACATATTCTGCAGCTTGCTCCGGTGCGTCAATCGCTTCTTCCGTCGATCATCCGACGAACCCTTGGTGATCCTCCTGCGGACTTCCGACAAACTCCTGGACTTGCGACGATCCACTTGGCAAGTTCCGACGAGCTCCTTTGGCAAGCTTCTGGACTTCTCGGATTTGTTCCCGCAGAACCTCCGACGATTGTCCGAACTTCCGTCGAGCTCTTGAACTCCCAACGTGATCATTGTCCTGACTCCGGCACAACTCCTGTTGCATGTCTTACTTTCATCGTAGTTAATCCTGCACACTTATCTCAACACACAGATTAGACAAACAATTGACAATTGACTTCATCATCAAAATCTGAGATTCAACAACATCAACTCGCTACTTCCTACTTTTTGTGGTCTTGTCTTCATGTTCTCCCCCACTTGACCCCGCATTGCTGGGAAAATCTTTGGGGGTGACACCTGTTGGGAAATCATGGGGGCGACATCACATGCGCAGCGGAAGAACAAGAAAACAAAAATCCCCGATTCCCAAAAAGATGTTCGTCGTCGTGCGAAGATTGGTGCGCAAAAATCCGCAAAACACAAAACTGCGTATAGAGATTGTGTTACCTAGGGAGATCATATATCCCTGTTTCCTTGCAGATCCTTAGGAGAGGGTGAAGGAGGTCAAGCATCCTCCTCTCTAGCGGTGATCCACACAGTAGGGTTGCGACGATGCTCCTCAAAACTCCAGGCCTACTCTGAGGTGGAGAGGGAGAGGAGAATAGGAAGGGCAAGCAAAGACTCTAGCCTATGAGGTTGTGAATCCCTCCTATTTATAGAGATCCCGTGTCAAACCCTAATGGGTCCTTCCCTAGTGGGTATTGGATCTGCATCCAATAAGACAAGGGCTCCGTCGGATATCTCATATCCGAACCTCTACTCATCGCAATGCCTACCATATGTGTGTGACCCTCTAGGCCCAATACCGAGCTGGCCGTGAGTCATACCTGTCAGAACTCCTTCTAACTCAGTGAATTATTATCTCTGTAATAATTCACTCGACTCATCGATAACGGACGTACTAGGCCACTACGCCGTAGTCCCCAAACGATACAAGGGAATCCAATCTATTGGACCTGTCTATCCTCAGTTACCGTGTACCTATAGTCCCTCATCCATATAATATCCCAGAGATCGTATATCGAGCATGGTGCTGTCATACCCATATGGTTTCTACTCAAGTCTCGCTCTAATCGGATTCTCCCGGAGAACTCTTTCTCTCTCAACCCGAATGACCTTGGCCAAGGATTTGTCTGAGCAAGAATACATGAGATATTCCTCTCATAACGCCGAGAGTGGATGATTCTCTGTCGACACTCAATAGCCCTCGTAAGGTCGACTACCACTCCCAATGACCAGCTGTACTAGATCTAGGACAGCCAAACCTATAATTCTTATATCAAAGAGTGGAGCACTCATACAGAACATCCTTGGTGTCTCAAGTCTAAGGACTAGATACACCACTAGGACTACGGAATCGCTGTCTGACAATAAGGCATCATCAACCATCCAGCATTCCGTAAGCGGATCAATGAGTGAACTCATTCTCCAATGAGCACTTGTACTGTATCCCTATTGTCCCTACACGAGTAGCTATGAGACCAGCTGCATCCATCATATGAACGGGTATACAGCACACCAGTCTATCCGGTTATCACGATGTCCCTCTTGAGTAACCTATGATCGGGATTATTTAGGATATGTGTTTAAAGGTGAATCGATCTCATTATCGTGATCTCATCACGATCCGATTCCCATTGCACAAATCCAAGGACATCACAATATATATATATGCATTTATGCAATAGTTATAAAGTGATATACGCCAAAATATAATAAGCAAAAAAAGATTCTGTATCAAATCACACGTGCCATCACTCACATGATTGGCTTGCTAGGCACCTATGACTAGCAACACCATATATGCAGTAGAAGAACAAAAAAACAAAATCCCCAATTCCCAAAGAGATGTTCATTGTCGTGCGAAGATTGGTGTGCAAAATCCGCGAAACTGAAAAACTACATATATAATAGATTGTGTTACCTAGGGAGATCGTATATTCCTGTTTCCTTACAAATCATTAGGAGAGGATGAAGGAGGTCAAGCATCGTCCTCTCTAGCGGTGATCCACACAGTAGGGCTGCGACGATGCTCCTAAAAAAATCCAGGCATGCTCTAAGATGGAGAGGGGAAGGAGAATAGGAGAGGCAAGCAAAGGCTCTAGCCTATAAGGCTCTGAATCCCTCCTATTTATAGAGGTCCCCTGTCAAACCCTAATGGATCCTCGCCTAGTGGGTATTGGATCTACATCTAATAACCCAAGCCTTTTAGATTAGTGGATCTCTATCCAATAATCTCTCATGGGATCTTATTAGATCTCGTCCATGGGATCCAATAATTCAAGGGCTTATTGGATATCCAATAAGATAAGGGCTCCGTCGGATATATTATATCTAAACCTCTACTCATCGCAATGCCTACCATATGTGTGTGACCCTCTAGGCCCAATATCAAGATGGCCGTGAGTCATACCTGTCAGAACTCCTTCTAACTCAGTGAATTATTATCTCTGTAATAATTCACTCGACTCATCGATAACGGACGTACTAGGCCACTACGCCGTAGTCCCCAAACGATATAAGGGAATCCAATCTATTGGACCTGTCTATCCTCAGTTACCGTGTACCTATAGTCCCTCATCCATATAATATCCTAGAAATCGTATATCGAGCATGGTGCTGTTATACCCATACGGTTTCTACTCGAGTCTCGCTCTAATCGGATTCTCCCGGAGAACTCTTTCTCTCTCAACCCGAATGACCTTGGCCAGGGATTTGTCTGAGCAAGAACATATAGGATATTCCTCTGAAGACGTCGAGAGTGGATGATCCTCTATCGACACTCAATAGCCCTCGTAAGGTCGACTACCACTCTCAATGACCAGCTATACTAGATCTGAGACAACCAAACCTATAAGTCTGGTATCCAAGAGTGGAGTACTCATACAGGACATCCTTGGTGTCTCAAGTCTAAGGACCAGATATACCACTAGAACTACGGAATCACTGTCTGACAATAAGACATCATCAACCATCCAGCATTCTATAAGCGGATCAATCAATGAACTCATTCTCCAATGAGTACTTATACTTTATCCCTAGTGTCCCTACACGAGCAGCTATGAGACCCATTGCATCCATCATATGGACGGGTATACAACACACCAATCTGTCCGGTTATCACAATGTCCCTCTCGAGTAACCTATGACCGGGATTATTTAGGATATGTGTTTAAAGGTGAATCGATCTCATTTTCGTGATCTCATCATGATCTGATTCCCATTACACAAATCCAAGGATATCACAATATATATATATATATATATATATATATATATATATATATATATATATATATATGCATATATGAAATAGTTATAAAGTGATATATGCCAAAATAGAAAAACAAAAAAAGATTCTGTATCAAGTCACACGTGCCATCACTCACGTGATTGGCTTGCTGGGCACCTATGACTAATAATCACCCACTTTACCTAAAGTCAATCACATGTGTCTGATCCCCATTAGACTCCTGTGATACTCAAAGATAATCTGAGACAATGGCTTTGTCAGTGGATCTGCAATGTTATCTTCGGATGGAACTCTTTCCACTACTATATCTCCTCGGGTTATGATCTCTCTTAATAAGGTGGAACCTCCTCAGAATATGCTTAGATTTCTGATGAGACCTAAGTTCCTTCGCTTGAGCAATTGCCTCATTGTTGTTGCAATATAAAGAGATCGGCTCTTGGCTACCCGGCACGACTCCCAAATCTATGATGAACTTCTTCAACTAGACTCCCTCATTTGCTACATCTGATGTAGCAATGTACTCTGCTTCTATAGTCGAGTCAGCAGTAGTATCTTGCTTGGAACTCTTCCAGCACACTGCTCCTCCATTCAAGGTATACACGTACCCCGGATTCGACTTGCTATCATCGACATTAGACTGAAAACTTAAGTCTATGTAGCCTTCAACCTTAAGGCTACTATCTCCATATACTAGTAAAAGATCCTTAGTCCTTCTCAAGTACTTAAGGATACACTTTACTGCTTTCCAGTGCTCCAAGCCTAGGTCCGCCTGATACCTGCTCGTGACACTCAGAGCATGCGCTATATCAGGCCTAGTACATAGCATGGCATACATGATAAACCCTATTGCTGAGGCATAAAGTATCATATTCATGTTCGCCCTTTCTTCTGGAGTCTTTGGGGATATACTCGTAGAAAGCGATATCCCAAGTTTCATCGGTATGAGACCTCTCTTGGAATTTTCCATGCCAAACCTTTTGATAATGGTTTCTATGTACCTGGACTGGGACAAGCCAAGCATCCTCTTGGATCTATCTCTATAGATTCTAATCCCCAAGATATAGGATGCTTCTCCTAAGTCCTTCATAGAGAAGTGTCTAGATAACCAAGCCTTTACTATGGATAGCATTCCTACGTCATTCCCAATGATCAGGATGTCATCGACATATAACACCAAAAAGTTGATAGCGCTCCCACTTACCTTCCTGTACACATAAGGCTCATCTTCGTTCTTAACGAAGTCATAAGATCTGATTACCTCATTAAATCTTATGTTCCAACTTCAGGAAGCTTGCTTTAGTCCATAAATGGATCTAAGCAACCTACACACCTTATCTGGGCAGTTCTTGGACACGAATCCCTTAGGTTGCATCATATACACCTCCTCTTCGAGGTTCCCATTGAGGAATATGGTTTTCACATCCATCTGCCAGATCTCATAATCATAGTGTGCTGCAATAGCCAATAAAATTCTGATGGATTTTAGCATTGCTACGGGTGAGAAGGTTTCGTCGTAGTCAACACCTTGCCTTTGACGATACCCGTTAGCCACTAGCCTTGCTTTATAGGTCTCTACCTTTCCATCTACTCTGATCTTTTTCTTAAAGATCCACTTGCAACCGATGGGTACAATACCTTCGGGTGCATCAACTAGGTTCCAAACCGTGTTGGAGTACATAGAATCCATCTCAGAATTCATGGCTTCTTGCCACTTCCCGGAGTCTATACTCATAATAGCCTCCTCATAGGTCTGAGGATCAATATCCTCAACATCCTCTCCTCTAATATGTCCCACATATCTCTCAGGAGGATGGGATACTCTATCAGACCTACGTAAAGTTGAAACTTGTGTATTAGGTGTTGAATCTCGTATTTTGATGATGAAACCAATTGATAATTATGTTTATGTTTAACTGCATTTTGAGTGATGCAAGTCTACTCGATCAGGATTAGACAATTAAGGCAGGAGGAATTGACGTTGCGCCGGAGGAGATCACGTTAGGATATTGGATGGCAGAAGGCTTCGGACGTTGGGCATCGGGCCAAGAGCGGAATTGCGCCAATGATATATCGGCGTTGTGGAGGTCAACCGCCGATTGGGCAACAAGCCGCAAGAGAGGACGATGCGCCGAAGAATCGGACGAAGCGCCAACCAATGACGTGCCGAGCAACAGAATGTCAATTCGCTTTATAATAATTGTCTAGATCGGAGTAGAGTTTTTGCTTGTGTATACATGATTAACTATGATAACGACGAAGACATAAAGCAAAACAAAGTGTCGGAGTCAAGCGCGAAGGATTCGTTGGGAGTTCGAGAGTTCGATGGAAGTCCGAGGTTCGTCGGGAATGTTGCCGGAACTAGCCGAGAATGAGTAGGGAGCTTGCCGAAGGGTTTTTCGGAAGCTCGCCAGAAGGCTCGTTAGAAGTTCACGGAGCTCACCGAGAAAGATCGGACCTTGCCGAAGAAGCTCGTTGGAACTCGCTAAGATCAAATCGTGAAGTCTAGGAGCTTGCCGGGAGTCCGTAGAATGGTTTTCGAGAGTTTATCGGAAGACCGTCGGAAGTTCGCCGGAAGCTCGCTGGAAGAAGTCTTGACTTACGGACTTTGTAATAGCTTAGAATATGTCTTTAAATTTGTATTTATCACGTTAATTAGGGTTAGGATTAGGTGTTAATCCTATAACCCAAGTAGGGGCCAATTGGGCCCGAGTTCAGACTGGTTTGGGCCAAGTTTGGAGCCCAACCAGTGAGCTGATTTGGCCTAGGCGGTGGCACCGCCCAGCACCCGAGAGCTGGGCGGTGACACCTCCTGGGGTGGGCGGTTGCACCGTCCAGCACCCGAGTGCTGGGCAGTGGCACCGCTTGGCTGGACGGTGGCACCGCCAGGATCGGGAACATAAGAGAATTCAAATTTTTGGAGCCCAAATTTGAATCCTCTTGAGGCCTATAAATACCCCTCAAGTCTCAGCTGAGAATACAACTTTTTGAGCAGCAATTGTTTGAGAGAAAGGTCTTAGAAAAGTCTTTGCTAGTCTTGTTTTCAATTTGCTAGTGTTCACCTCCTTCTTTCTTGCTAAAAATTTGTAAGAGAGTGAACCGCTTGTAAAAGGTTGTAAGAGGGGTATTTGCCCTTCCATTTCAAGAGATTTACTAGTGGAAGGTGGGAGCCTCATCGAAGAGGGGCCTCGCAAGTGGATGTAGGTCATTTGACCGAACCATTGTAAAATCGACGTGATTTCTAGTTTGCATTTACTTATTGTCAATTACATTACTGCAAACCATTTGCACTTTAATGCTCTACTTCTTTGTCTCCATCTTACTTATCTCTTCAAGTTAAAATGCAATCAAAATGATTTCAAACGAAAACATTACTTTTATCGTACAAAGTTTCCAAAAAGTGCTTAAATCGTGAAAAGTTGATCACACTTTACCGCTGCACTAATTCACCCCCCCCCTCTTAGTGCCGCTCCGATCCTAACAATTGGTATCAGAGCCACGTTTTTCTACCTTGGTTTAACACCCAAATAGAAATGGCTCTTTACGGCTTTCAAGAGGGTCACTCTCTCATTTGTCCTCCCTTTTTCAATGGGACGGACTACACTTATTAGAAAACTCGAATGAGAGTTTTCTTACTTTATTTGGATTTGAATTTATGGCATATAGTCGAAAATAGATTTGAAATGTCTTCTCTTCCAATGAACCATTGGAATGATTTGGAGAAGAAGATATTTTTCTTTAAACGCAAAGGCTATGAATGCCTTATTTTGCGCTTTGGACAAAAATGAGTTCAATCGGATTTCTATGTGCGAAACGGCTTTTGATATTTGGCATACACTTGAAATCACGCACGAGGGAACTAGTAGAGTCAAAGACTCTAAAGTTAACATTTTAATGCATGATTTCGAGCTTTTTCGAATGAAGCCGAGCGAAACAATTGTTGACATGTACACCCATTTTACGGATGTCGTCAATGGTTTAAAAGCTCTTGGCAAATGTTTCTCGAATTTTGAACTTGTTAGTAAAGTTTTACGATCACTTTCTAAAGCTTGGGAATCAAAAGTAACGATAATACAAGAAACAAAAGATTTAAATATTTTTCCACTTGAAGAACTTATCGGCTCATTGATGACATATGAAATGGTGTGCAATGCACATGATGAACACAATGAACACTTGAACCACCTTCTAAAGAACAGGAAGGATTTGGAACTCCGGACAAATGGATACCACTTGAGCAATGACTCAAGTGATGACGACAATGATGAACTTGAATTTCGAACACTAAATCTTAATAAGTTTATTAAACAAAAATCTAAAATTAACAATGAACTCGAATGAAGGAAGAGGCCAAAGCAGAGGAAGGCAACCGAGGATGAATCAAGAACTTCCAAAGGTGAAACGGCGAATTGGGGTTTGACGGGCTTCGACTACAAGGTAAGTAACTCAACTCTCTTGAATTATTTTGAAATTACTTGATGTTTTCATGATGCATTTTCTCTTTTCTTTTGAATAATTATTTTTCTTGAAAATTGTATGTTTTATGTTAATAGAATAAAATGTTAGATTTAAATAATCATATATATGTGCTTGAGAAGCAAGAATGTGTATTTTGATGATTTCCATATTAACTTTCAATGATGATGCATGGTTTTTATATGGAAGGCTTGATGATATTTTTTTTAAACCTTGTCTTTGGTTTTCAAACATGATGTATGTTTTTGACATAAAAACAAAACTTGAGCATGCTAATATAAAGTCAATCACATAAATTAAAACTAAAGAAGTTTTAGTTATCTATAAGAATCATTCAAAATTATGTTCAATGAAACCATTGCATAATGATGTAATGAAAATATTAAACATTTTGAAACCATGTTTTAGTGTCATGCATAATGATCATGCTTAATAAATTTCAAAATTATGCATATGAATCTTGTGATTTATGGATTATTGATTTTTACCATAATGAAAGTGGCTTATTAATCTTTGTTGTAATAAATCTTACACTTTCGGCTTTAAACATTATACACGTTTTTATTTGGTATAAGTGAAATAAAATCATATGAATTGAAACAACTAAAAAGAGGAAAATATTTTTTCCTTGAAAGATTATTTTTCTCTATCCTATTGATCTTGATGTTTAGTATGATAAATCTATGTATACCATTTTGAATCTCTTGAAAGTAATGTTGATATTTTGATGATTTTGATGATTTTAATTTGAAATGAGTTTTATCAAAATCATGATATTGATTTCTTGGAACATGAGATTACCTTTGATGATCATTTTGATTCATGGAATTTTGGATTAATGACTTGGTCTTACATTTGTTTATGAGATGGTTGAAATCTTTGTACGTTTGAATTCTTCCCTTCTCCTATAAATTTATGCATGTTATATGTTAAAGATTTAAAACCATGTTTTGGTATCATGCATATCTAAGAAATATTGATGTGACAAATTGAATAAGTTGAAAATGAATGATGATTTTTCTCTTGAATATAACTTGTGATATTTTTTAATATATAAATCATCATTTTGATTTCTCGACATTCGATACATGAGATTTTATTATAAATCAAAATTTCTCATTAATCTATCTTCTACGATTTTACTTGATATTCTCTTGAGAGGAGATTTTCTAAATGAATCATGATTTTTCCTTGTGAGTTCTTGGAGTTATTACTTGATTTTTCTTTTAAAACAAGATCTCTTATTTGTACTCCTATGATTTTTCTTGATATTTTATTTAAAGAATATATTTACTATATGAATCATGTCTTTTGGTATTCAAATGATTTTATCCTTCATGACATGATTTCTTTGTATTTATGGCTTGCATGGCTTGAAATGTTTTGGTATGATGCATGCAATGATGAAATATTCATAAAGTTAAAATGATGTATGCAATACTTATGATAATGATGTACATGATGTATTTATTGCATATGATGTATATCATGAATGCTTTAAATGATGAATGTTTGGTATCATGATCAACATGTTGATAAATGCTTGAAAATTTTAATGTTTGAGTATCATGTATGATATGCTTATTAATGATGATTGATTTATTTTTCGGTATCGTGCATAAAAAATAAGGTTATTGAAATTGTGTATGTTTTAATTTGAATATATAATGATGCACAAATAAGAATGATACTTACCTTTGTCATAATATGAAAATTAATATAAGGGTCTTCCCTTATTTTTGACAATGACAAAGGGGGAGCAAGAATTTCTAGCATGGACATCATGAAAAGAGGCAAACTAACTAGCTTGCACAATTCAAGATGAAAGCAAAAATTGCACTTCTCAAAAGAGAAGATGCAAATGTAACATTTGCCAAATTGTTTGCTTGCCTCATGTAAAACATTATCTCTTGCTAGTTTGACATTTTTGCTAGCTTGTATGTTGCAAAACTTGATCATTTTTTCAAACATTTTGCTTATTATTTTTTCAAAAATGACACTTCTAGAAGAAAGAGCTTATTATTTTGAACATCAAAGCTTGCCTATTTTAAGAAACAAAAAATACAAAAGTGCTATTTTGCCTATCTCAAGAAGCAAAACTTGCAAATTGCACATTGCAATAGGAAGCAAGAATTATGAGCTTACACAAGAAAGCTATCTTGCATTTGCTTTCCAAATTTTTGCTAGCTTGTATATTGTGAAACTTACATATCGTAAAAATTGCTAGCTTGTAGTCTAAAGAGAAGCAAAAAGTTGCTATCTCAAAAGAAGCAAATGTGCTATCTTTCCTATCTTAAGAGGCAAAAATGCTAACTTGCACATCTAGCAAAACTTAACAAATTTGCATATTTCAAGAAGCAAGAGTTGCTTTCTTGAACATCTCAATATTGCTAGCTTGCATGATGTAGAACTTACTATCTTGAACATTACCAAAAGTGCTATCTTGTATGGCGTAAAACTTGCATATCTAAAACATGATAGCTTGAATGTCCTAAGCATGATGCATTACTTGCTAAATTTTCTAGCTTCAAAACTGCATGATGATAAAACTTAATATTATGTTTTTCATGCAATGAGTTGAACTTATATTACAAACACAAAGAATAGTTGTGCTTCTCCTTTTTGTTGATGACAAAGGGGGAGAAGTATGTTGATGACATGATATGCATAAGTCTATGCATGAGTTCATAATGACATGTTACAAGTATTCATGATGAATATTGCAATGACTTGAATTCAGTTTGAATTCAAGGTTCTATCAATATAGCATATTGATAGGGGGAGTTTGTTTAAACTCCAGGAGTCAAGTTTAACTCCGTCATCAATTGGTTGTCATCATAAAAAAGGGGGAGATTGTTGAATCTCGTATTTTGATGATGAAACCAATTGATAATTATGTTTATGTTTAACTGCATGTTGAGTGATGCAGGTCTACTCGATCAGGATTAGACAATTAAGGTAGGAGGAATTGACGTTGCGCTGGAGGAGATCACATTAGGATATTGGATGGCAGAAGGCTTCGGACGTTGGGCATCGGGCCAAGAGCAGAATTGCGCCAAAGATATCGGCGTTGCGGAGGTCAATCGCCGATTGGGCAACAAGCCGCAAGAGAGGACGATGCGCCGAAGAATCGGACGAAGCGCCAACCAATGATGTGCCGAGCAACAGAATGTCAATTCGCTTTATAATAATTGTCTAGATCGGAGTAGAGTTTTTGCTTGTGTGTGCAGGATTAACTACGATAACGATGAAGACATAAAGCAAAACAAAGTGTCGGAGTCAAGCGCGAAGGATTCATTGGGAGTTCGAGAGTTCGACGAAAGTCCGAAGGTTCGTCGGGAATGTTACCGGAACTAGCCGAGAATGAGTAGGGAGCTTGCCGAAGGGTTTTTCAGAAGCTTATTGAAAGGTTCGTTGGAAGTTTGCAGAGCTCACCGAGAAAGATTGGAGCTTGCCGAAGAAGCTCGTTGGAACTCGCCAAGATCAAATCATGAATTCTAGGAGCTTGCCGGGAGTCCGCAGAATGGTTTTCGAGAGTTTATCGGAAGACCGTCGGAAGTTCGCCGGAAGCTCGCCGGAAGAAGTCTTGACTTACGGACTTTGTAATAGCTTAGAAAATGTCTTTAAATTCATAGTTAGCAAGTTAATTAGGGTTAGGATTATGTGTTAATCCTATAACCCAAGTAGGGGCCAATTGGGCCCGAGTTCGGACTGGTTTGGGCCAAGTTTGGAGCCCAACCAGTGAGCTGATTTGGCCTAGGCGGTGGCACCACCCAGCACCCGAGAGCTGGGCGGTGACACCTCCTAGGCTGGGTGATTGCACCGTCCAACACCCGAGCGCTGGGCGGTGGCACCGCCAGCATTGGGAACATAAGAGAATTCAAATTTTTGGAGCCCAAATTTGAATCCTCTTGAGGCCTATAAATACCCCTCAAGTCTCAGCTGAGAATATAACTTTTTGAGTAGCAATTGTTTGAGAGAAAGGTCTTAGAAAAGTCTTTGCTAGTCTTGTTTTTAATTTGCTAGTGTTCACCTCCTTCTTTCTTGCTAAAAATCTGTAAGAGAGTGAACCGCTTGTAAAAGGTTGTAAGAGGGGTATTTGCCCTTCCATTTCAAGAGATTTGCTAGTGGAAGGCGGGAGCCTCATCGAAGAGGGGCCTCGCAAGTGGATGTCGGTCATTTGACCGAACTAGTGTAAAATCGACGTGATTTCTAGTTTGCATTTACTTATTGTCAATTACATTACTGCAAACCATTTGCACTTTAATGCTCTACTTCTTTGTCTCCGTCTTACTTATCTCTTCAAGTTAAAACGCAATCGAAACGGTTTCAAACGAAAACGTTACTTTTATCGTACGAAGTTTTCGAAAGTGTTTAAATTGTAAAAAGTTGATCACACTTTACCGCTGCACTAATTCACCCCCCCCCCCCCCTCTTAGTGCCGCTCCGATCCTAACATTAGGTACCTGAACAGACCCGGGCTGTAGAGTGGTGCTTGAGCTTGGTTCTCCAACCTCGCTCAACTCTATCATTCTCCCACTATCTCCACCAAGAATGTGTTCCTTCTTAAGGAACACTACTCTCTTAGCTACAAAGACCTTTTGGTCCTCGAGATGATAGAAATAATACCCACAAGTTTCCTTGGGGTATCCCACAAATTTGCATCGCTTTGTCCTTTATTCTAACTTATCGGGGTTGTATCTTTTAACATGGGCAGGGCAGCCCCAAATCTTAACAACCTTAATATCATGCTTCTTCCCTTTCCATATCTCATATGGTGAAGACACTACTGACATCGTTGGAACTATGTTCAGAAGGTAAGCTGCGGTTTCTTGGGCATATCCCTAGAATGAGATGGGTAGGTCAGCGAAATTCATCATGGACCGTACCATGTGTAATAGCGTACGATTTCTCCTTTCAGAGACACCATTGATCTGAGGTGTATTAGGAGGTGTCTATTGAGATAATATCTCATGGTCCTCGAGGAATTGAGTAAACTCTATACTTAAGTACTCATCTCCTCGATCTGATCGAAGAGTTTCGATACTCTTTCTAGTCTGGTTCTCCACCTCATTCTTATACTCTCTAAATTTTCAAAGGCCTCGAACTTGTACTTCATTAAGTACACATATCCATACCTTGAGAAATCATCAGTAAAGATAATGAAGTAGGAGTAACCACCAATGGCATGAGTTGACATGGGTCCACATATATCACTATGTATAAGTTCCAACAGCTTAGTGGCTCTCTCTCCAGTTCCACTAAATAGAGAGTTGATCAGTTTTCCACGAAGGCAAGGCTCGCAAGTTGCATATGACACATAGTCGAATGGATCTAGATATCCATCATTTAGCAACTTTTGAATCCTTCTTTCATAGATGTGACCTAGGCTACAATGCCACGGGTATGCACTATTCATCTCATCTCGTTTCCTCTTGGACACATTTACATTCATGATATGTACCTGAAGCTTCATCAAGCTTTTGTTTCGCCCTTTCTGCAAGGTACTCTTTGCAGTTCCTCTTCTAGTACCCATCTTTACCATAGTGGAAGCACTAGCCTTTGTCCTTTGCTGGGTCTTTCTTAGCAACCTTTGCTTTACCTGGTCTGCCCTTGCCCTTTCCCTTCTTAAGGGACCTTTCTGCTTTTCTTTTCTTTCTGGTCTCACAAGTGTAGAGAACTGGCTTCTCTTTCTTAATAGTACTCTCTACCTCCCTCAATATATTGAGGAGCTTTGGAAGAGTCACCTCAAGCTTGTTCATATTAAAATTAATTATGAACTGTGAAAAGGAATATGGTAAGGACTGAAGCACATTGTCCACACACAAGTTATCCTCTAGGACCATTCCTCGACCTATGAGTTTCTCTATCCACTCAATTATCTTTAGGACATAGTTTTGAACTGGTGTCCCCTCAGTCATCCTAGCGCGGAAGAGACTCTTGGATATCTCATATCGTTGAGTCCTTTCCTATTCCTCAAACAATTTACGAATATGTAGGAGAATGGATCTAGCATCCATCTTTTCATGTTGTCTTTGTAACTCAGAATTTATAGAGCCCAATATATAACACTGAACAAGAGTGGAGTCATCAATATACTTCATGTAGCGAGCGATCTCATCCTCGCTTGCCCCTTCTTTGGGCGCAGGCATCACTATATCAAGGACATACACGATTTTCTCCGTCGTGAGAGCAATTCTCATGTTACGAAGCTAATCCGGATAATTTGGACTAGTGAGGTGGTTGACATCAAGTATGCCATGTAAGGGATTTGAAACCGACATTTTCTAAAAATAAAGATGTAGCAGAAATGAATAACATGCAGATTTTGCAAGAAATAAACTATCAAGATATGGACTTCTATCTTAATATACTCCCACTATTTTACTAAAGAGTCACGTAACACCCTCAGCACGTGAAATGGAAGTCTTTGACAGACTTCTAGTGAGGATCAAGATCCAATCAGTATCTTAGTATAATCTCGAGGGACTCAACCAATCACACTAAGCCTAAAAGGTCGGCAACTCTGTTGAATATCGTATTTTGATGATGAAACCACTTGATATGTATTTATGTTTTAATCTGCATTTTGAGTGATGCAGGATATTCTGATCAGGATGAGACAATTAAAGCAGGAAAAATCATGTTGTGCCGAAGGAACATGTCAGAAGATTGGACGTCGGGCCGGTGGATTGGTCGACGTATCGACAAAAGGCTTCGGGTCGTGGACTCGGGCATCAGGCCAAGAAGAGCGAGTATTGTGCCAGGGATATCGGAGTTGCAGAGTCAACTGGCCGATTGGGCAATAGGCTACAGGAGAGGACGATGCGCCGAAGAATAGGACGAAGCGTCGAGGGACAAATGACATGCTGGACAAATAGGTTAATTGCTTAGGATTAATTGTCTCGATCAAACTTTTGTTTTATATGTGCAGGATTAACTACGATGAAAGTAAAACATGCAGCAGGAGTTGCATCGGAGTCAAGACTATGATCACGTTGGGAGTTTGAGAGCTCAACGGAAGTCCGGACGGTCGTCAGAGGTTCTACGGGAACAAATCCGAGAAGTCCAGGAGCTTGCCAAAAGAAGCTCGTTGGAACTCGCTAAGTGGATCATCGCAAATCCAGGAGTTTGTCGAAAGTCCGTCGGAGCATCACCGGAGGTTCGTCGGATGTTTGCCGGAAGCTCGCCGGAAGAAGCGATTGATGCACCGGAAGCAAGCTGTAATAAATGTCTTAAGAAATTTGTAGTTAGCACGATGATTAAGTTAGAAATGGGAGGTGATCCCATTAACTTAATCTTGGGGCAATTGGGCCCTTGACAGACCCAAATTGGGCCAAATGGATCAGCCCATTCGGACCCAAATTTCTTGGCCAAAGGTGGCACCACCCAGGGCTCAGTCTCCTAGCTCTGGCTCGGAGCTCAGTCTCCGAGCTCTGGCTGGGCGGTGCAACCGCCCCAGGAGGTGTAATCACCCCAAACATGAGGTGGCACCGCCCAAAGGCTCAGTCTTCGAGCTCTGCCAAGCGGTGCAACCGCCAGACCCCGGAATTCCGGGAGATGACAGTTTTGAGCTCGAAATTCAAATTGGGTTGGGGCCTATAAATACCCACCCTTTCAGCAATGAAAGGGTAACCCAAAGGCACCGAAAGCTTGATCTTACTCTGTGATTTTAGAGCTCAAAAGTGTTGTAAATTCTAGAAGTTCTCCTCCCTCTTTTCTTCCAAGTTTTGATCTTTCAAGAGAGGAGAGAAAAGTTTGTAAGGGTTGTCTCCTAAGCCCATCAAAAGGAGTGAAACTGTAAAAGGGTGGTTGGCCTTCGCCTATTGAAGGAAGGCCTCTAGTGGACGTCGGTGACCTCGTCGGTGGAGGAAGCCAAAAGTGGATGTAGGTCAAGATTGACCGAACCACTCTAAAATCACGGTGCTCTCTAGTTTGCATTTACTTTGAGCATATTATCTTTACTGCAAACCTCCTTAATAGCTTACTGCCTTCTGCGTATTTACGATCGTGTTTCAAAGTTCAGTATTTTCTGAATCGGTGTTTGGACGTAAATAAGTTTTATCGTACGAACATCATATTTGCCCTTACATTCTGATTTCCATCATAACTGCAAACTGCCTTTATAGATTCCCTTTAACTGCATCTTGCTTGATCACAACTTAAAGTAATTTACGAATCAACTTTTCTACCGAAATCGCTCTTATCGAACGAACGTAGTTTTAATCGTTGAAAATTTTCTGCTGCACTAATTCACCCCCCCCCCCCCCCCCCCTCTTAGTGCTCTTGATCCTATTAATTGGTATCAGAGCCCAGTATTTCTCATTTCGGATTTACACCCAAGAGAAATGGCTCTTCGTGGCTTTCAAGAGGGCTTATCGGTTGTTCGTCCACCGTTGTTTAACGGATTGGACTACACTTACTGGAAAACTCGAATGAGAGTTTTCTTGATTTCTATGAATTTGAATTTATGGAATATTGTTGAAAATAGTTTTCAACATCCCTCTAAACCGATGAACGAATGGTCGGATTTGGAGAAGAAGTATTTTTCTTTAAACGCAAAGGCTATGAATGCCTTATTTTGCGCTTTGGACAAAAATGAGTTCAATCAGATTTCTATATGCGAAACGGCTTTTGATATTTGACGAACACTTGAAATCATGCACAAGGGAACTAGTAGAGTCAAAGACTCGAAAGTTAACATTTTATTACATGATTTTGAGCTTTTTCGAATGCAACCAAGCGAGACTTTAGGCGATATGTACACCCGTTTCACCGATGTCGTCAATAATCTAAGAGTTCTTGGTAAATCTTTTTCAAATTTTGATCTTGTAAGCAAGATCTTAAGATCCATTTCAAAAAGGTGAGATCCTAAAATAACGGTAATACAAGAAACAAAAGATTAAAATAATTTTTCACTTGAAGAGCTTATCGGTTCATTGATAACATATGAAATGGTGCACAATGCACATGATGAACATGATGAACAAAACAACCTTCCAAAGAACAGGAAGGATTTTAGACATAGAATATTTGGAGACCACTCGAGCATAAGCTCAAGTAATGGTGAACTTAAACTACAAATGAAATAAAAATTAAAAAGCAAAAAGAACGGAACTACTTGCTTTGAACGCAAGATGAAGAACACAAAGTGGGATGAATCGAGCTCCTCCGAAGAAGAGGAGAAAATCAAGAAAGGCGAGGTGGCAAACTACACCTTAATGACATTTAACGATGAGGTAATCGAAACCCCCTTAATTTATTTTGAAATTACTTGATGTTTTTCATGATGTATTTTTTTTTTTGAATAATTATTTTTCTTAAAAATTACATATTAAAAAAAAATATCTGAAAATGCAAGAATATGATTATGCTCGTAATTTGAAAATAATAATATGTTTCATGTTAATGAAATAAAATGTTAGATTTAAATCTAATGATCATATGTATGTTTTTTTTAAGAAGAAAAAATATGTATTTTGATTCTTTCTGATTTTGATTAAAACCATGCTTAATGTCTTAATGAAAATATTAAGAAGTTTAATATCATGCTATATGTGGTTAAGAAGTAATAATGTGTATCATGTTGATTTTCATTATTATTTCTTGATTTTGATTAAATAAAATCATGTTTGAAGAAATGCATAATGATGTAATATTAAATATTTTGATATTATGATTGACAATTTTATGCATGAAATTTTAAGTTATACATGATGATAAGCATGTGTTATTTTCATGAGTGTATTTGAAAAATATATGGCAAAAATGTGTCCGATTGCATGAACTTATTAAAATCATTTTTTGGATGTCCTTATTTCACTCACTAAATTGCTATAATGAGAACTTTACACTATTACATGCCTTAATAACATGTTGGAAATTATGTATTTTGGATACAAAAATTTTCATGATCATGAGCATGTTTTATCTTCATGATTGTGTTTGAAAATCTATAGCAAAACCATGTCCGAATGCATGAAAGTGTTAAATTTTATTTTTATATTTTCTTGATCCTAATAATTTATTTTTGTGATTTATTGATCTTAATGGTTTTATAACAAAATTCATTTTTCGATCCTAAACGTTGATGCATGTTTTTATTTAACATAAATGAAAAAGCATGCTAACATAAAATAAATCACTTCAAATGAAATACTTAAAAAGGAAAAAATATATTATCAATGAAATCATGAATCTACTTATGTTATGAATTTTGTAAACCATAAAAATGATTTTGGTGATTTGAATTTGAGATGAGTTTTATCAAAATCATGATCTTGATTTCTTGGAATAACATGAAATTTTCCTTGATGATCATCTCGATTATTTAAAAGGGGATTTGTCAAAACGATTCATGGAATTTTCGATTCATTTGTTTATGAAATGGTTGAAATCGTTGTACCTTTGAATTCTTCCCTTCTCCTTTCAATTTTTGAATTTATGCATGTTATATGTCAAACATTTGAAACCATGTTTTGGTATCATGCATATCTAAGAAATATTGATTTGACAAATTGAATGAGTTGAAAAAGAACGATGATTTCTCTCTTGAATATAACTTGTGATATTTTTTATATAAATCATCATTTTGATTTCTCGACATTCGATACATGAGATTTTATTATGAATCAAAATTTCTCATTAATCGATCTCCTAAGATTCTACTTGATATTTTCATAAGAAGAGATTTTCTAAATGAATCATGATTTTTCCTTGTGAGTTCTTAGATTTATTACTAACTTATATCATTCTCCTTTTTGTTGATGACAAAGGAGGAGAAAAATATGAATTGATACTATGAGTGCTATATTTGAATGAGAAATAGATGAAATGCTATAATTGCTAAATACTTGAAATGTTTGAATCATGTTAAGATATCAATAACTTGCATCGTAATTTTACTTGTTGATATCTTGTCATGTGATTAAATACTATGAAAATCAATAATTATTATTTTATGTTAGAATGTGTTAGGACTCTTTTTCTAAGCTTTTGAATAATGTTTGTTGAGTCTGTTTAGTCCAATTATTTATTGAGTCGGTTTGGTTCAGTTAGAGTCAAGTAGAGGTCTATTTAATATTTATTTATTATTAGAGTTCAAGTCCTAATGGACTTTGGGTGGAACTCTATAAATAGGGATGTAACTGCTTCTTTTCAGTAAGCTATGAAAAATACTATTGTCTTTGGACAAACCCTAGGAGGCCCGATCCCCTCGAAGTGATCAAGGAGGGCCGATCCCCTCGAAGCGATCAAGGAGAGTCGATCCCCTCGAAGCGATCAAGGAGGCCGATCCCCTCGAAGTGATCATTATCATCCTCATTTCTCCCCTTTCTCCTACGATAAGACTTTAGGGTCTTATCATTTGGTATCAGAGCCTGCGATAAGACTTTAGGGTCTTATCATTTGGTATCAGAGCAACGATTCTTGGCACAACCCGCCGCAACCTTGCTTCCCTTCTTCCCCACCACCACTACAAGGCAACTCTTTCTTCACCGTCATCGTTGTTTCCCCGGCCAGCGACCTTCGACCACAGCTCAACCTTCTGGCTGCCTCATCTCGCTCAAAAAAAAAAAAAAAAAAAAAAAAAAAAAAAAAAAAAAAAAAAAAAAGAAACAACGAAGGTAAAAGAAAAGAAGAAACACGAGAGGAGGAAGAAGAAGCCGTAGCCACCCCTGCGTCCCCTGCTTCCGGCCAGCCCACCCGCCGCTGCTGCTCTCCGGCCAGCGCCCACCATCGCCCCGCTTCCCGGCCGGCGACCACCACCGCCGCTGTTGCCCGGCCAGGAGACGACGCTGCCAGCGTCCATCCCAGCCCCACTGCCGCCGCCCGCCTCCCCTTCCGTTGCAGCGCAGCCGCTCGACTCTTCTCCTCGGCGATCGTTGGTGACGCTGCTCCCAGCCGCGCCACCACCGCTGCCTCTCTACCGCAACCCTAGCCGTGCCCCCCCCTTGGGTCGCAGCCGCAGCCGCCTGTTGCCGCAGCCCCTCGTTGCAGCGGTTGCAGAAACAGAGTTCCTCTGTTGCCGCAGCCCCTCGTCGATCGCAGCCGCGCCTCAAGCGCCGTCGCCTTCCAGCCGACCCACCACCACTGCCAGACACCGTGCGGCGACCGCTGCTCGCCTCCCAGCCGCCGCTTCCCCTGGCTCGGGCGAGAACGACCGCCGCCACTCCCCCTTGCTCTGCCCCCTTGTGACCGAGAAACAGGGCAATCCTCTTGCTGCTGCTGCGAACGCCGGTTGCCACCACCGTCGCCACTGCTGCCCAGCCAGCGACGACGCCGCTCGCCGCCCAGCCTGCCACGACTGCTGCTGCCAGCCACCTCAGCCTTCACCTCAACCCCCTCGATCTGCACCGTTGCTGCAGCCCCCTTGCTCTGCATCTTTGCTGCAGCCGCCGGTTGCCACCGCTGCAGCCTCAACCCCGGCCGCTTCAACGCCACCTCCCTCTTGTTCTGCCTCCGCTGCTGCAGTTGTTGGTTGGCATCACCGCAGCCTCAACCTGGCTGCTCGGCGATTGCTTCCTTGGGTCACAGCAGTCACAACCGTCGCCTTTCAGCCTCGGCGCTCTCATCTCACACAGTGACAAAAACACAGGGCAGCAACTCTTCCTCCATCGCAGCCACCGCAGCGGCGAGTCCTTGTCGGCGCTGCCCCCAACCACATCACCATTGCTGCTTCTCAGCCCTCAGCAGCAGCGATCCCTCCTTGCAGCGACTGCAACAAGCATTGTTGCCTCTCACTAGCGCCTCCTTCCGCAGTGTGACAGAAACAGAGCAACACTGCCTTCCATCCGCGCTGTCGCAGCCATCGCAGCGGTGAGCCCTTGGCGATGCTGCCCTAGCCGCACGACCATCGCTACCTCCAAGCCCTCAGCAACAGTGATCCCTCTACGCAACGACCGCAACAAGCATCGCTGCCTCCCACGCGACAACCACAGCTACATTCCCGCATCCTCGCAGCAACCCTTCATTCCCATAGTGTTGCCACCATTTGCATCACAACAGCAGCACCGAATAGGACAGTGATTGATGCCCTTGACCAACACCAAAAATAGGACTTGAGATTACAGATTTGCAGTCTTACGAAATGGCCATCGATAACTCAGTGAAAGCACAAATGGAAGCATTGGAAATTAGAATTGAGAACCGGTTACAAGAAGTACTTAATGATTTCAAAAAGGACTTAGTAGGGAGCCTTAGTAAATTTCAACAAGGTGGGAGCTCAAGTTCTACATTGCATAGATCTGGAAATACTAGAAAAGGGCCCCAAGATTATGACACAATCTACTCATACATGAAGGTGGATGGACAGCTCTCAAAAATTTGTCAGACTTCTACAGTGTTGGAATATCAGAGTAGGTTTGAAAGATTATCAAATCAAGCTAGAGATTGGTCGGAACGACAACTTCTGGATACATTTATTGAAGGTCTTATTCCAGAGATCCGGTGTGAAGTTAAGGCTCGTCAACCTCGCTCTATGATAGCTGCGATCTCATTCGCACATCTACATGAGAAAAAAATCAACAGGGAAAATCATGGAAATAGAAGTGATAACCACCAGATGATCAATATGCCACCCACCATATCTATTCCCAACCAAAGCCTTGACACCCGAGGACTAACCCAAGAAGAACTCAAGAAAAATTCAGCAAAGGGTTTGTACTATGATGAAAAGTGGAGTATGGAGCACCAATGTAAACAAGGGCAGCATATGATGATTGAGCCAATTGGAGAGGAACCAAAAGCAGAAGAGTTGGACTCCGATCATGAAGGTATAAATTCTAATAAAGACGTTGAACCTACCGTACATACAATGCATATATTAGCCGACTATTCTAACCCACAAACTAAGGAAGTTGCCGAAACTCTGGAACATCAGCCTGTTATAGTTTTGATTGATACTGGTAGCACTAACTATTCTATGGACAGTGAGACTGTTGACCGATTGGCCCAACACATTGAAGACTGTGACAGATTCAAAGTAAAGATCATTGATGGACGGATTTTCACTTGTGATAGCAAAGGTTCAAAGATAAAATTGATTATACCGGGTCAGAAGTTTCATGCAACGATTACTACACTGAAAAATCAACCTGTTGCTTACACTCTCAAAAAGTGGAGACCATACTTACTTGATCAACGGGTTGTGATGCGTTGCAGATAGTCTATGGCTAAAGTGCCGAAGAGAAGCTCCCTGAGATTGATGCTGCTCAGCCTTGAGGACAAGGCTGATTTGAAGAGGGAGGAACTGTTAGGACCCTTTTTCTAAGCTTTTGAATAATGTTTGTTGAGTCTGTTTAGTCCAATTATTTATTGAGTCGGTTTGGTTCAGTTAGAGTCAAGTAGAGGTCTATTTAATATTTATTTATTATTAGAGTTCAAGTCCTGATGGACTCTGGGTGGAACTCTATAAATAGGGATGTAACTGCTTCTTTTCAGTAAGCTATGAAAAATACTATTGTCTTTGGACAAACCCTAGGAGGCCCGATCCCCTCGAAGTGATCAAGGAGGGCCAATCCCCTCGAAGCGATCAAGGAGGGTCGATCCCCTCGAAGCGATCAAGGAGGCCGATCCCCTCGAAGTGATCATTATCATCCTCATTTCCCCCCTTTCTCCTACGATAAGACTTTAGGGTCTTATCATTTGGTATCAGAGCCTACGATAAGACTTTAGGGTCTTATTATTTGGTATCAGAGCCTACGATTAGACTTTAGGGTCTTATCAGAATGATGATTTGGAATTATGCATTAATGATGATTTTATATTTTATGATTTGGTATGATGCATGCAATGATGAAATATTCATGAATTTGAAATTATGCATGCAATACTTATGACAATGATGTACATGATGATATGTATCATGAATGATTTAAATGATGAATGTTTGGTATCTTGATCAACATGTTGATAAATGCTTAAAAACTTTAATGTTTGAGTATCATGTATAATATGCTCATAATGATTGATTTATTTATATCATGCATGAAAAATGAAATGTATGGCTTTGAAAATGTGCATGTTTTAATTTGAAAATATAATGATAAGATTGATACTTACCTTTGTCATGATTTAGAAATTGACGCAAAGGGTCTTCCCTTCTTTTTGACATTGACAAAGGGGGAGAAATATCGCTAGCTCATCTTGCAAAATTTAGAAACATGCACTTTGCAAAGGAAGCAAATATTTGCTAGCTTACATATTGCAAGGAAAAGAACTTGACATCTTGAACATCACAAAAATTTGCTATCTTTCATGATGTAAAATTTGCTAGAATTGCTAGCTTGTGATCTAAAGAGAAGCAAAAAGTTGTTATCTCAAAAGAAGCAAATTGCACAATTCAAGAAGAAAGCAAAAATTCCACTTCTCAAAAGAGAAGAAATTGCTATCTTGAACATAACTGAGAATTGCTAGCTTGAAATCTCAAGAAAATGCAAAATTGTGCTATCTTGTCTATCTCAAGATGCAAAACATGCTAACTTGCACTTTGCAATGGAAGCAAAATTGCTAGCTCAAACTTTGCAAAGGAAGCAAGAAATTGCTCATCTCAAAAGAGAAGCAAAGATTGCTAACTTGCACATTTCTAGAAGCAAAAGTGCTATCTTACCTATCGAAAAGAAAAGCAAATATGCCAACTTGCATATCTTTGAATTTGCTATCTTGTATGTTGTACAACTTGCATATCTAAAACTTGATAGCTTGAATGTTCTAAGCATTATGTAATACTTGCTAAATTTTCTAGCTTCAAAACTGCATGATGATAAAACTTAATATTCTGTTTTTCATGCAATGAGTTAAACTTATATTCCAAACACAAGAATAGTTGGACTTCTCCTTTTTATTGATGACAAAGGGGGAGAAGTATGATGTTATGCATAAGTTTATGCATAAGTTCATGATGACGTGTTGCAAGTATTCATGATGAATATTGTAATGACTTGAATTCAGTTCTATCAATATGCCATATTGATAGGGATAGTTTGTTTAAACTATGGGAGTTAAGAATAACTCCGTCATCAAGTAGTTGTCATCATCAAAAAGGGGGAGATTGTTGAATCTCGTATTTTGATGATGAAACCACTTGATATGTATTTATGTTTTAATCTACGTTTTGAGTGATGCAGGATGCTCCGATCAGGATGAGACAATTATAGCAAGAAAAATCATGTTATGCCGGAGGAACATGTTAGAAGATTAGACGTCAGGCCAATGGATCGGTCGACGTATCGACAGAAGGCTTCGGGTCGTGGACTCGGGCATCAAGCCAAGAAGAGCTGGTATTGTGCCAAGGAAATCGGAGTTGCGGAGTCAACTGGCCGATTGGGCAATAGGTTGTAGGAGAGGACGATGCGCCGAAGAATCGGACGAAGCGTCGAGGGACCAATGACATGTTGGACAACTTGGTTAATTGCTTAGGATTAATTGTCTCGATCGAAGTTTTGTTTTACATGTGCAAGATTAACTATGATAAAAGTAAGACATGCAGCAGGAGTTGCGCCGGAGTCAAGACTATGATCATGTTGGGAGTTCGAGAGCTCGACGGAAGTCCGGACGGTCGTCGGAGATTCTGCGGGAACAAATCCGAGAAGTCCAGGAGCTTGCCAAAAGAAGCTCGTCGGAACTCGCCAAGTGGATCGTCGCAAGTCTAGGAGTTTGCCAGAAGTCCGTCGGAGCATCGCCGGAGGTTGGTCGGATATTCGCCGGAAGCTCACCGGAAGAAGCAATTAACACACCGGAAGCAAACTATAGTAAATGTCTTAAGAAATTCGTAGTTAGCACGATGATTAAGTTAGAAATAGGAGGTGATCCCATTAACTTAATCTTGGGGCAATTGGGCCCTTAACAGACCCAAATTGGGCCGAATGGATCAGCCCATTTGGACCCAGATTTCTTGGCCAAAGGTGGCACCGCCTGGGTCGGCGGTGGCACCGTCTGGGTCGGCGGTGGCACCATCCAGGGCTCAGTCTCCGAGCTCTAGCTAGGCGGTGCAACCTCCTCTGATAGAGGTGCAACCGCCTGAGCTCGGTCTCCGAGTTATGGTAGGAGGTGCAACCGCCCCTGACATGAGGTGGCATTGCCTAGAGGCTCAGTCTTCGAGCTCTGCTAGCAACCGCCTAGTCAGGCGGTGCAACCGCCAGACCCCAAAATTCCGGGAGATGACAGTTTTGAGCTCGAAATTCAAATTGTGTTGGGGCCTATAAATATCCCACCCTTTCAGCAATGAAAGGGTAACCCAAAGGCACCGAAAGCTTGATCTTACTCTGTGATTTTAGAGCTCAAAAGTGTTGTAAAGTCTAGAAGTTCTCCTCCCTCTTTTCTTCTAACTTTTGATCTTTCAAGAGAGGAGAGAAAAGTTTGTAAGGGTTGTCTGCTAAGCCCGTCAAAAGGAGTGAAACTGTAAAAGGGTGGTTGGCCTTCGCCTATTGAAGGAAGGACTATAGTGGATGTCGGTGACCTCGTTGGTGGAGGAAGCCAAAAGTGGATGTAGGTCAAGATTGACCGAACCACTCTAAAATCGTGGTGCTCTCTGGTTTGCATTTACTTTGAGCATATTATCTTTATTGCAAACCTCCTCAATAGCTTACTGCCTTCTACGTATTTACGATCGTGTTTCAAAGTTCAGTATTTTCTGAATCGGTGTTTAGACATAAATCAGTTTTATCGTACGAACATCATATTTCAATTTGCGCTTACATTCTGATTTCCATCATAACTGCAAACTGCCTTTATAGATTCGCCTTAACTGCATCTTGCTTGATCACAAGTTAAAGTGATATATGAATCGACTTTTCTACCGAAATCGCTCTTATCGAACGAACACAGTTTTTGTTGAATCTCGGATTTTGATGATGAAGTCCATTGTCATTTGTTATCTAATCTATATGTTGAGATAAGTGTGCAGGATTAACTATGATGAAAATAAGATATGCAGCAGGAGTTGCGGCGGAGTCAAGACAATGACCACGTTGGGAGTTCGAGAGTTCGACGGAAGTTCGGACAGTCGTCGGAGGTTCTACGGGAACAAATCCGAGAAGTCCATGAGCTTACCAAAGAAGCTGGTCGGAACTCGCCAAGTGGATCGTCGCAAGTCCAGGAGTTTGCCGGAAGTCCGTAGGAGCATCATCGAGGGTTCATTGGATGATCGACGTAAGTTCGCCGAAAGCTCGCCGGAAGCTCGCCGGAAGAAGCGATTGATGCACCGGAGTAAGTTGCAGTAAATGTCTTAGGAAATATCGTAGTTAGCACAATGTTTAAGTTGGAAAATGGGAGGTGATCCCATTAACTTAATCTTGGAGCAATTGGGCCCCTGAAAAACCCAAATTGGGCCGAATGGATCAACCCATTCGGACCCTGATTTCTGTCAGGCAGTTGAACCGCCCAAGCCAAGCGGTGGCACCACCTGGGCTCAGTCTCCGAGCGAGACTGGGCGGTGCAACCGCCCCAGCTAGGAGGTGGCACCGCTTGGGCTCGGTCTCCGAGCTTTGGCTGAGCGGTGCAACTGCCTCAGTTAGGTGGTGGCACCGCCTGAGCTCGGTCTTCGAGCTCTAGCAGGAGGTGCAACCGCCCCTGACAGAGGTGGCACCGCCCACAGTCTTCGAGCTCTGCCAAGCGGTGCAATCGCCAGATCCCGAAATTCTGGGAATTGACATTTTTGAGCTACAAATCCAAACTGGGTTGGGGCCTATAAATACTCCACCCTTTCAGCATTGAAAGGGCACCGAAAAACCACCGAAATTCTGATTTTACTTTATGATTTTTAGAGCTCAAAAGTGTTGTATGAGTTGAAAGTTCTTCTTCCTCTTTTCTTCCAAGTTCTAATATGTTAAGAGAGGAAAGGAAATTCTGTAAGGGTTGTCTCCTAAGCCCGTCAAAAGGAGTGAAACTGTAAAAGGGTGGTTGGCCTTCACCTATTGAAGGAAGGCCTCTAGTTGATGTCGGTGACCTCATCGGTGGAGGAAGCCAAAAGTGGAGTAGGTCAAGATTGACCAAACCACTCTAAATCTCGGTTTGCATTTACTTTGAGCATATTATCTTTACTGCAAACCTCCTCAAAAGCTTACTGCTTTCTGTGTATATACGATTGGGTTTCAAGCTTTGCACTTTCCGAATCGGCGTTTAGCCGTAAATCAGTTTTATCGTACGATCATCATATTTCAGTTTGCGCTTACATTTTGATTTCTATCATAACTGTAAACTACCTTTATATCCTTGCTTTAACTGCATCTCACTTGATCAAGTGATTTACGAATCAGCATTTAGATGTAAATCTGTTTTTTCATACGAATATCATATTTCAGTTTGCGACTACTATCTGATTTGAACCATAACTGCAAACTGCATTTATATCTTTGCTACATCTCGCCTAATCAAAAGTTAAAGTGTTATACGAATCGGCTTTCTTACTGAAATTACTTTTATCGTACGAACACTTTTTTAATCGTCGAAAGTTTTCCGCTGCACTAATTCACCCCCCCCTCTTAGTGCTCTTGATCCTAACAGTTGGTATCAGAGCGGGGTTAACTCTCAAACGGATTAAAACCTAAGAGAGATGGCATACGCCGGAAACCAAGAGGGCCATTCTATTACATGTCCACCTATGTTCAATGGGACAGACTACACCTATTGGAAGACCCGAATGAGGATCTTTCTTATTTCTATGGATTTTGAACTTTGGAATCTTGTCGAAAATGGATTTTCGAAGTCTTCTCTTCCAATGATCGATTGGAATGAATTGGAGAAGAAGGCTTTCGCTCTTAATGCAAAGGCTATGAATGCCTTATTTTGTGCACTTGATAAAAATGAGTTCAACCGTGTTTCGGTTTGTGAAACTGCATTTGATATTTGGCACACACTCGAAGTGACTCACGGAGGCACAAGTAGAGTGAAAGAGTCAAAAATCAATCTTTTGTTACATTCTTTCGAACTTTTCCAGATGAAACCGAGTGAGACTATTGGCGACATGTTTACCCATTTCATGGATGTCGTCAACGGTCTAAAAGGACTCGGAAAAAGTTTTTCGGATTTTGAGCTTGTAAATAAGATTCTAAGATCCCTTCCTAAGAGTTGGGATCCTAAAGTCACTGTTATTCAAGAGGCGAAGGATCTAAACAACTTCCCTCTTGAAGAACTAATCGGGTCATTAATGACCTACGAGATGACTTGCAAAGCTCATGAAGAGCAAGAAGACATCCTTCCAAAGAACAGGAAGGATATGTCACTTAGAACTTCAGAAGACCACTTGAGAGAAAACTCAAGTGACGAGGACTGTGATGATGACTTGGCACTTCTAACAAGAAAATTTAAAAAAATTTAAAAAAATTATTAAATGAAACAAGTTTAAGAATGACACAAAAAATAAACTTGAACCCAAGAAGGACCATGTTATTTGCTACGAGTGCAAAAAGCCAGGACACTACAAAAGTGATTGTCCCCAAGTCAAAAAGAGAACATCAAAGAAGAAGGCACTCAAAGCAACGTGGGATGACTCGAGCGCGTCCAAAGAAGAGGAGTCCAACACCGAGCAAGTTGCTCATTACGCCTTAATGACCATCAGAGAGGAGGTAACAAATTTAATAGATGCAGATTTATCATTTGATGAATTATTAAATGCCTTCCATGACTTATTTGATGAATGCATGATTATTAGTAGAAAATATAAATTGCTAAAAAAGAAGCATGATAGTCTTACTTGTAATTTCGATAAGTTAAAAACTGAATATCATGATAGTTTAGGTTCATGCATAAAATGCCATGATCTAGAAACTCTCCAAAAAGAAAACTTGCTACTTAAGGACACCTTGAAGAAATTCGAGGTTGGTAGCAAGTTCTTGAACATGATCCTTGCAAACAAAGGTCACGTTCCCAAAAGAAGTGGAATTGGATTTGTGAGAAGTCCTCACCAAAATCCAACCACCTTCATAAAAGGCCCCATCTTACATGTTCAACACCAAAGCAAATGCAACTTTTGTTGCAAACTTGGACACAAAACGCATTATTGTCCATTCAAGAAAATTAGTCCGAACAAATTAATTTGGGTTCCTAAAGGAACCATGATAAATTCTATGCAAAATAATAAACAATGTAGATCTATTTTTGAGGCACCCAAAAGCTAATTGGTACCTAAAGATCATCCTTTCTTGTAAAGACATAAAACATCATAAGCTAGGAGCAAGAAATAATATCCTGCTCTTTGGATTCTCGATATTCATGACCCGAGATCCAAAAAGAAGTTGCGATGCTCTCTAGCCTAAATAACATAAGAGGATTAGAAAATTAAAATTACAAATGTGATATAGTAGATACAATCCTATTTGATCTCTCAGAATTGGAAACCCATTGATTTCATCCGTTCGTTACTTTCGAATCCAACTATATCATGAACTTACTAAGTTTGTCATGAACTTGCAAGGCTTTCCAACTTGAACAATTTGTCACAAACATGTGCTCGACATTTAGAGTATGCACGTCCCAAGATCTATCTTGATCATGTAAAATTTCTTATCTTACAATGAAAATTCTTACGTAATTACGTAAGTAAAGTTGATTGCTCTAAATGAAAATTCTTCTCAAGTCAAAAAAACATGCAAATCATATCACACTGCAGTCAGAACAAGTGCTCACCGCCTGCAAGCAGTGGTACCGCCCCAGCTGGAGGTAGCAGCTCCGGCTGTCACGTGTTGCAAACGGTTGCACCGCCCCAGCCAGCGGTGCAACCGCCCGCAATTCTATCTCTTTTTAACCCGAGCTAGGGCCGGCGGTGGAACCGACCCCAACTCACTCCCTTCCCCTCTTTAATCTTCCAAAGCTTCGCCGCCACCTCCATTTCACCCCTCATAGCATCCCAAATACTCCTCATTTTGAAGCAAAAGATCAACAATCTCTCCTTCTATTGAAGATCTCACTAAGGTATTCTCTAAGAACCTCTTAAATTCTGTTTTTGATTCATTTACTCTTGCTCATTACTATCCTCTTAAATAGTAGTAGTTATGGGGTCTAGAAGATCCTCAAGAGACAAAGGGAAGAGGAGATTAGTGGAAGATTTTGATCTTACCCTTTTCGATTCAAAATATCATGCTGAAAAGTTTTCCTCTTTCGAACTTAGGAGTGTCAATAAGGGAAAACATGTAGATTTAAATGAACTAAGAGACTTAGAGACAATCCAATGGTTTGCAAACTTAGATCTACTCCCTATTTTACAAATTAGTGAACCCATCTATCCAAGAATTGTTAGATTGTTTTACAACAATATACAAGTAGATGAAGAAGAAAGAATGTCTACCTATCTCTTAGGACAACACATCTCCATTACAGATAAATTCATTTGCGACATGATAGGCATTCCCATAAAAAATAGTGTTAGGATCAAGAGCACTAAGAGGGGGGGGGGGGGGTGAATTAGTGCAGCGGAAATCTTTCGCTATTAAAATCGAAAGCTGCGTTCGTTTGATAAAAATGATTTCGATGTAAAAGCCGATTCTAAGATTACTTTAACTTAAGATTAAGCGAGATGACGTTAAAGTAGATCTACGAAGGTAGTTTGTAGTTTATGATAAAAATCAGAATGCAAGCGCAAACTGAAATGCGACGTTTGTACGATAAAACCGGTTTACATCTAAATGCCAATTTTGAGGATACTGAACTTTGAGATACATTTTATAAATGCGCAGAAGGCAGTTTGCAGTTATGATTGAAATCAAAATGTAAACATAAACTGAAATGTAATGATCGTACGAAAAAGTCGATTTACGTCTAAACGCAGATTCGGAAAGTTCTGAACTTAGAAACTCATTCGTAAAAGTGCAGAAGGCAGTAGCTATTTAGGAGGTTTGCAGTAAAGATAAAATGCTCAAAGTAAATGCAAACCGAGATTTAGAGTGGTTCGGTCAATCTTGACCTACTCCACTTTTGGCTTCCTCCACCGACGAGGTCACCGACGTCGACTAGAGGCCTTCCTTCAATAAGCGATAGCCAACCATCCTTTTACAGTTTCACTCCTTTTGACGGGCTTAGGAGACAACCCTTACAGAAATTTTCTCTCCTCTCTTTACAACTCAAAACTTTGAAAAACAAAGGGAGGAGAGCTTTTGGCCTTTACAACAATTTTGAGCTCTAAGAATCATAGAAAAAGATCAAGATTTCGAGTGTTAGATATCCTCTTTCAGTGCTGAATGGGTGGGGTATTTATAGGCCCCAACCCAGTTCAAATTTGGAGCTCAAAACTGTCAATTCCCGGAATTTCGGGATCAGGCGGTTGCACCTCCTGACTGGGGCGGTTGCACTGCCTGGCAGAGCTCGAAGACTGAGCCTCTGGGAGGTGACACCTCTGTCAGGATCGATTGCACCTCTCTGCTAGAGCTCAAAGACCGAGCTCAGGCGGTTGCACCTCCTGACTAGGGCGGTTGCACTGCCTGCCAGAGCTCGAAGACTGAGCTCAGGCGATGCTACCTCCTATCAGGAGAGGTTGCACCGCCCAGTCTCGCTCGGAGACTGAGCCCAGGCGGTGCTACCTCCTGGCTGGGGCGGTTGCACTGCCTAGTCTCCCTAGGAGACTTAGCCCAGGCAGTGCTACCTCCTGGCTTGGGCGGTTGCACCTCCCACAGCAATCAAGGTCCGAATGGGTAGATCCATTCGGCCCAATTTGGATTTTTCAGGGGCCCAATTGCCCCAAGATTAAGCTAATGGGATCACCTCCCATTTCCAACTTAATCATTGTGCTAACTATGATAAATCCTAAGACAATTTCTGCAGCTTGCTCCGTTACGTCAATCGCTTCTTCCGGTGAGTTTCCGACGAACTTCCATCGATCATCCTATGAACCCTCGGTGATGCTCCTGCGGACTTCCGGCAAACTCCTGGACTTGCGACGATCTACTTGGTGAGTTCCGACAAGCTTCTTTTTGCAAGCTTAGGGACTTCTCGGATTTGTTCCCGCAGAACCTCCGACGACTGTCCGAACTTCCGTCGAACTCTCGAACTCCCAACGTGATCATTGTCTTGACTCTAGCGCAACTCCTGCTGCATGTCTAACTTTCATCGTAGTTAATCCTGCACACTTATCTCAACACATAGATTAGACAAACAAATGACAATTGACTTCATCATCAGAATCTGAGATTCAACAATCTCCCCCTTTTTGATGATGACAATCAATTGATAATGGAGTTAACCTTAACTCCCCCTATTTATATGCCATACTTGAGATAAGTCATTCTTGAATTCAAACCCTTAAGAATTCAAGAGACATATTGATAAGTTAAAATCATTTGAACTTATCAATATTCCCATCATGATTCCTATCATGATGTATCTCTCTGAAGATGATGTCAAGGCTTGACATTCATTTTCAAATTTTACCTTACAAGTTTGAATGATGGTAATAGTAACAATTCATCATATTGTAAGATATCAGCATGTAAAACTATGAAGTATGATTTTGATATCATTACATGATGTACACTTTTCAAGTACACATTTCAAATATTTTAGCAAGTATTGCAATTCATCACACGGTAAGATATCAACTCGTAAAATTACGATGCAAGTTTTTGTTTGATATCTTGACACGATACAAGGCATAATGCAAATCATAGCATTTATTCATATATCTCTTGGTGATGCAAGCATGGCATAATCATAGCATCATTGTTTATAGCATCAATTCATATATTTCTCCCCCTTTGTCATCAACAAAAAGCATGGTAGTTGTGATATCAAGAGAACAATACAAGTAAATTTTGAGTATACGTGCGATGATTATTTCATGCCTTTACTTGATCCATGTTATTTCCAATAGTAAATGATGGGAAATTAATTGTTCAAGCACATAAAGGAAAACATGATATGTTGATTACTTTGATTCATGCTATTTTTGAGTTTGCTTTAAGTCAAGATATGTGAAACAACTAGAAATACTATCTTCCATATTTCAAGATGGAATCATTTTATCAAATCCATTTTAGAAAAATATTTTTCATAAGAGTGTACGAGAAAATCTGATTTTTAGCATTCCAATTGTTAAGCGAATCCGAAAATGAAATTAACTCTTTCATGCATTCGGATAAAACTATGCTACAGATTTTCAAATACAATCAAAAGACAAAACATTTTTGTATTCAACACATAATTTCCAACATGTTATTTAGGCATGTAATGGCAGTCAAGTGATATGATCATTCAATAAAGTCCGAAAGATAATTTTAACTAGTTTATGTATTCGGACACATCAACATTCCTAATTCCCTTCTTATGAAATCAAATTGTTCTTCACTTAGAGGTTTTGTAAAAATATCGGCTAGTTGATGTTTAGTGTCAATGAACTCTATGATTACATCATGATTAGTAACATGATCTCGTTTAAAGTGATGTCTAATATCAATATATTTTGTTCTTGAGTGTTGTATAGGATTCTTTGTTAAGCATATTGCACTTGTGTTATCACATTTAATGGGAATATTTTTAAGATGAACTTTATAATCTTCTAAACTATTTTTCATCCATACAACTTGTGCACAGCATGCACTTGCTGCAATATATTCAGCTTCGGTTGTTGATAGTGCAACCGAGTTTTGTTTCTTAGATGACCAGGAAACAAGGGCATGTCCTAAAAATTGACATGTTCCTGATGTGCTTTTTCTATCTAGTCTACAGCCAGCAAAGTCTGCATTAGCATAAGCAATTAACTCAAGATTTTCTGATTTTGGGTACTATAATCCTAGATTTGTGGTACCATTAAGATATCTAAGTATTCTTTTAACTGTTTTGAGATGAGATATCTTAGGGTTTGATTGAAATCTAGCACAAAGTCCTACACTGAACATGATGTTTGGTCTAGTTGTAGTGAGGTAAAGTAAACTTCCTATCATACCGCTATAAGTTTTTTGATCGAAACTTTCTCCACTTTCATCAATTTCTAACTTAGTGGAGGTGCTCATAGGAGTGTCAATAGCTTTTGAGTTATTCATATTAAACTTTTTTAGTAAATTCATAGCATATTTAGTTTAACTAATAAAGATGCCATTGCTTAGTTGTTTGATTTGTAAACCTAAGAAGAATGTTAACTCTCCCATTTCAAATTCAAGACTCATAGTTTTAGCAAAAGATTCACAAAGAGATTCATTCGTGGAACCAAAGATAATATCATCAACATAAATCTAAACAATGAGAAAATTATTTTCAAAATTCTTGATGAATAATGTAGTATCAACCTTGCCTTTTATGAAATTATTTTCAATAAGAAAAGAACTAAGTCTCTCATACCAAGCCCTCGGAGCTTGTTTTAAACCATAGAGAGCTTTAGTTAATCTAAACACATGATTAGGGAGGCTATTATTTTCAAATCCAGGAGGTTGTTCAACATAGACTTCTTCAGAAATAAAACCATTAAGAAAAGCGCTTTTAACATCCATTTGAAACAGCTTAAAATTATTACTACTAGCGTAGGCAAGGAGCATCCTTATGGCTTCTAATCGAGCCACAGGAGCGAAGGTTTTTTCGTAATCGATACATTCTTCTTGGTTGAAACCTTTGGCCACTAGTCTAGCCTTGTTTCTAACCACGATACCATTTTCATCTTGCTTGTTTCTAAAGACCCATTTAGTACCAATAACTAAATGGTCATTTGGCCTAGGAACAAGCTTCCACACCTCATTTCTCTCAAATTGATTTAGTTCATCTTGCATTGCGATAATCCATGAATCATCTTTCATGGCTTCGTCAACGCATTTGGATTCAATTTGGGAGAGAAAAGCGGTGTTGGCATAAAAATTTTTAAGAGAGGATCGTGTTTGAACCCCCTTTGATGTGTCTCCTAAGATTAGCTCCTTAGGATGAGCATCTACATACTTCCAATCCTTGGGTAAGGATGTTTCGGAAGTGGATGCATTCAAGTTGCTAGTTGGAGACTGGGTTTCATTTAAATTCAAGGAATCAAAATTAACATCATCATCAAAATCGTTTTTCCTGATTTCGAAAATCTCATTGAAAACAACATGAATGGATTCTTCAATAATTAATGTTCTTTTATTGAAGATACAAAAAGCTTTAGAAACCGAATAATAACCAAGAAAGATTCCTTCATCGGATTTAGCATCAAATTTTCTTAAGTTATCTTTTTCATTCAAAATAAAGCACTTACACTTAAAGACTTTAAAATATGAAACATTGGGTTTTTTGTTGTTCCATAACTCATAAGAGTTTTGGTGAGTAAGGGTCTAACTAGAACTCTATTCAAAATATAGCATGTAGTGTTTACAACTTCAGCCCAAAAATATTTGGGTAGGCTATGTTCATTTAACGTGGTTCTTGCCATTTCTTGTAAATTTTGATTTTTTCTTTCTACTACTCTATTTTGTTGAGGATTTCTTGGAGTAGAGAAATTATGGTTGTATCCATTGAGTTCACAGAATTCTTGGAAATCATGGTTTTGAAATTCTCCACCATGATCACTTCTAATTGACGAAATCATAGAACCCTTCTCATTTTGAACAAGTTTACAAAACTTGGTAAAAGATCTAAAGCATTCATTTTTCTGTTTCAAGAAGTAAGTCAATGTGTATCTACTATAGTCATCCACAATGACGAAGGCGTATTTGCTACCTCCTAGGCTTGATGTAGAGATTGGTCCGAACAAGTCCATATGGATCAATTGTAAGGGCCTAGAGGTGCTTATTTGATTCTTAGATTTGAAACTACCCTTAATTTGTTTACTTAATTGGCAAGCATCACATATATTATCTTTGATGAACTTGATATGAGGAATTCCTCTTACAAGATCTTTAGATGATACTTGAGTGATTAGTTTCATGCTAGCATGACCTAATCTTCTATGCCATAGCCAAGCATCCTCATTCAAAATCGAAAAACACATTTCATTACACAAATCATTGATGTCAATAGTGTATACGTTATTTTGTTTTAATGCAATCATAGACATGATTTTGTGTGGTTTTTCAATGATGCAAGCATTAGATTCGAATCTAACAATGTATCCTTTATCACATAATTGACTAATGCTCAAGAGGTTATGTTTTAAACTATCAACTAACAAAACATCTTCAATAAAGAAGTTGGATTTGTTACCTATGGTTCCTTTGCCAATGATTTTACCCTTGTTGTTGTCTCCGAAGGTGACATAGCCTTCGTCTATGCTAGTGAGCTTAGAGAATTGAGATGGATCTCCGGTCATATGCCTTGAGCATCCACTATCAAGGTACCATCTCTTGCTCCTAGCTTGCGATGGAATGAGTTTCTACAAGAAAGGATGATTTTTAAGTACCCATTTGCTTTTGGGTGCCTAAAAAATAGATCTACATTGTTTATCATGTTGCATAGAATTTATCATGGTTCCTTTAGGAGCCCAAATTAATTTGTTCGAACTAATTTTCTTGAATGGACAATAATGCGTTTTGTGTCCAAGTTTGCAACAAAAGTTGCATTTGCTTTGGTGTCGAACATGTAAGATATGGCCTTTTATGAAGGTGGTTAGATTTTGGTGAGGACTTCTCATAAATCCGATCCCACTTCTTTTGGGAACGTGACCCTTGTTTGCAAGGATCATGTTTAATGACTTGCTACCAACCTCGAATTTCTTCAAGGTGTCCTTAAGTAGCAAGTTTTCCTTTTGGAGAGTTTCTAGATCATGGCATCTTATGCATTAGCTTAAACTATCATGATATTCAGCTTTTAACTTATCAAAATTACAAATAAGACTATCATGCTCCTTTTTTAGCAATTTGTATTTTCTACTAATTGTCTTACATTCATCGAATAATTCATAGAAAGCATTTAATAATTCATGATAAGGTAAATCTGCATCAATTAAATCCGTTACCTCTTCTCCGATGGCCATTAGGGCGTAATGAGCAACTTGTTCGGTGTTGGACTCCTCTTCTTCAGATGCGCTTGAATCGTCCAATGTTACTTTGAGCGCCTTCTTCTTTGGTGTTCTCCTTTTGATTTGGGGACAATCACTCTTGTAGTGTCCCGACTTTTTGCACTCATAGCAAATGACTTGATCCTTTTTGGGTTCAAGTTTGTTTTTTGTGTCTTTCTTAATCTTGTTTCTTTTAATGAATTTTTTAAAATTTTTTGTTAGAAGTGCTAAGTCATTGTCACAGTCCTCATCACTTGAGTTTTCTCTCAAGTGGTCTTCTGAAGTTCTAAGTGTCATATCCTTCCTATTCTTTGGAAGGATGTCTTCTTGCTCTTCATGAGCTTTGCAAGTCATCTCGTAGGTCATTAATGACCCAATTAGTTCTTCAAGAGGGAAGTTGTTTAGATCTTTCGCCTCTTGAATAGCAATGACTTTAGGATCCCAACTTTTAGGAAGGGATCTTAGAATCTTATTTACGAGTTCAAAATCCGAAAAACTTTTTCCGAGTCCTTTTAGACCGTTGACGACATCCGTGAAACGGGTAAACATGTCGCCAATAGTCTCACTCGGTTTCATCCGGAAAAGTTCAAAGGAGTGTAGCAAAAGATTGATTTTTGACTCTTTCACTCTACTAGTGCCTTCATGAGTCACTTCGAGTGTGTGCCAAATATCAAATGCGGTTTCACAAATCGAAGCACGATTAAACTCATTTTTATCAAGTGCACAAAATAAGGCATTCATAGCCTTTACATTAAGAGCGAAAGCCTTCTTCTCCAAATCATTCCAATCGATCATTGGAAGAGAAGATTTCGAAAAACCGTTTTCGACAAGATTCCAAAGTTCAAAATCCATAGAAATAAGAAAGATCATCATTTGTGTCTTCCAATAGGTGTAGTCCGTCCCATTGAACATGGGTGGACGTGTAATAGAATGGCCCTCTTGGTTTCCGGTGTAAGGCATCTCTCTTGGGTTTTAATTCGTTTGAGAGTTAACCCTGCTCTGATACCAATTGTTAGGATCAAGAGCACTAAGAGGGGGGGGGGGGGGGGGTGAATTAGTGCAGCGGAAATCTTTCGCTATTAAAATCGAAAGCTGCGTTCGTTTAATAAAAATGATTTCAATGTAAAAGCCGATTCTAAGATTACTTTAACTTAAGATTAAGCGAGATGACGTTAAAGTAGATCTACGAAGGCAGTTTGCAGTTTATGATAAAAATCAGAATGCAAGCGCAAACTGAAATGCGACGTTTGTATGATAAAATCGGTTTACGTCTAAATGCCAATTTTGAGGATACTGAACTTTGAGATACGTTTTATAAATGCGCAGAAGGTAATTTGCAATTATGATTGAAATCAAAACGTAAACGTAAACTAAAATGTAATGATCGTAAGAAAAAGCTGATTTACGTCTAAACACAGATTCGGAAAGTTCTGAACTTAGAAACTCGTTCGTAAAAGTACAGAAGGCAGTAGCTATTTAGGAGGTTTGCAGTAAAGATAAAATGCTCAAAGTAAATGCAAACCGAGATTTAGAGTGGTTCGGTCAATCTTGACCTACTCCACTTTTGGCTTCCTCCACCGACGAGGTCACTGATGTCAACTAGAGGCCTTCCTTCAATAAGCGAAGGCCAACCACCCTTTTACAATTTCACTCCTTTTGACGGACTTAGGAGACAACCCTTGTAGAAATTTTCTCTTATCTCTTTACAACTCAAAACTTTGAAAAATAAAGGGAGGAGAGCTTTTGGCCTTTACAACAATTTTGAGCTCTAAGAATCATAGAAAAAGATCAAGATTTCGAGTGTTAGTTATCCACTTTCAGTGCTGAATGGGTGGGGTATTTATAGGCCCCAACCCAGTTCAAATTTGGAGCTCAAAACTGTCAATTCCCGGAATTCCGGGATCAGGCGGTTGCACCTCCTGACTGGGGCGGTTGCACCGCCTGGCAGAGCTCAAAGACTGAGCCTCTAGGCGGTGCCACCTCAGTCGGGGGTGGTTGCACCTCTCTGCCAGAGCTCGAAGAACAAGCTCAGGCGGTTGCACCTCCTGACTGGGGCGGTTATACCGCCTGCCAAAGCTCGAAGACTGAGCTCAGGCGGTGCTACCTCCTGTCAAGAGAGGTTGCACCGCCCAGTCTCGCTCGGAGACTGAGCCCAGGCGGTGCTACCTCCTGGCTGGGCGGTTGCACCGCCCAGTCTCCCTGGGAGACTTAGCCCAAGCGGTGCTACCTCCTGGCTTGGGCGGTTGCACCTCCCACAGCAATCAGGGTCCGAATGGGTAGAGCCATTCGGCCCAATTTGGATTTTTCAGGGGCCCAATTGCCCCAAGATTAAGCTAATGGGATCACCTCCCATTTTCAACTTAATCATTGTGCTAACTACGATAAATCCTAAGACAATTTCTGCAGCTTGCTCCGTTACGTCAATCGCTTCTTCCGGTGAGTTTCCGACGAACTTCCATCGATCATCCGATGAACCCTCGGTGATGCTCCTGCGGACTTCCGACAAACTCCTGGACTTGCGACGATCCACTTGGTGAGTTCCGACGAGCTTCTTTTGGCAAGCTTAGGGACTTCTCGGATTTGTTCCTGCAGAACCTCCGACGACTGTCCGAACTTCCGTCGAACTCTCGAACTCCCAACGTGATCATTGTCTTAACTCCGGCGCAACTCCTGCTGCATGTCTAACTTTCATCGTAGTTAATCCCGCACACTTATCTCAACACATAGATTAGACAAACAAATGACAATTGACTTTCTCATCAAAATCTGAGATTCAACATAGAGGACTTTACTTTAGAGGATCATGGGATGATGAAATTGTTGGGACAATATATGTTGAAGCCTTAGGAATAATTTTCGCCAATCCCAACTTAGCATTTGTTCCTAAAAGTTGTGAACATCTACTGCCACTAAACACTAAGGTACTTCATCATATCCTAACTAGCATCATTCTCTCTAAACAATACCATCATGATAAAGTAAGCCAAATAGAATTAGAAACTATGTATTGGATCATGAAAGGACATGACATTTGTCTTGGTTATCTTATCCAACAAAACATGTTAGAACTATCTAAGAAAGACATGATGCTTCCATATGGTGGTATAATCACTAGAATACTGAAAGCCTACGATATTCCAATACCACCGGAAGAAGAAGTAATAAAAGTAGATAGGTTTAGCATAATAAATAAAAATCTACTTCACCGATTAAGATTTGTTTATAGAAATGGTAACTGGGTTAGAATGCCTAGAAAAACTGATCCCCCTCAACCTGAACCAGAACCGGAAACACCAGTCTTTAGGGGTACTCAATCTCCTCCGATCTATCCCTTTGAGGAAACACATTCATTTGAGCAAGCTCATACATCATCTGTCGAAGATATTGGGATTCGGATGGATCGATTTGAACAAAGACAAGAACGGCTTGAACATCGACAAGATCAAATCCTATCTGAGCTGCAGCAAATTCATCGACAATTTGACTCTTTATTTAGGCACTTTAATTTTCCACCTCCTGAATAAGCTTGTATGTGTATATATGAACACAATCACCTATTGTTATTGTAAACTCTTTATGTTACTCACCATGATGCCCTTTGCCTTGATCCTTGATATGGTTACCTGATGTATTTATTTGTGAGCATATGCAGAGTTACAAACATCTCTTATTGTTTAATCTCGTTATTCATTGTCGGATTTTACATTGAAACTAAATGTTTTTATAACTACTTTGAAAACCTTGTGCCTTGGTTTCCATGATAAATATGATTTGAGAAAATGATATACCAATGCAGTTGATGAGTCATGACATTGCCATGATATTATTATTGCCATAACACTAAACATCAACTAGTTGATATTTTTACAAAAACTCTAAGTGAAGAAAAATTTGATTTCATAAGAAGAGAATTAGGAATGTTGATGTATCCGAATACAAAAACTAGTTAAAATTATTTTTCGGACTTTATTGAATGATCAAATCACTTGATTGCCATTACATGCCTAAATAAATGCTGGAAATTATGTGTTGAATACAAAAATTTCCATAACAATAAGCATGTTTTGTCTTCATGATTGTATTTGAAAATCTATAGCATAGTCTTGTCTGAATGCATGAAAGTGTTAATTTTATTTTCTGAGCTGCTTAACAATTGGTATCCTAACAATCGAATTTTCTCATACACTTATTATATGATTAATATTTTTCTGAAATGAATTTGATAAAATGATTCCTGATTATATGAATGATAGTGTTTTTACTAACAAGGATTCGTGTCTAATACATATCTTGATCCTTGTGAAAATGAAGCAAGATTTAATCTCTCATCAATTTTAACTTCATTTAAAGTAAACTCACAAATAGATGGTGGAGATGCGGGGTAAAAACAGAATTGATATCTCCATGTCATGGTTGCATAATTGACTCACTATTGAAAATGACATGAACCTAGTAACGACATTACACTTATGCTCAAAATTTGCTTATATTGTTCTCCTGGTATCACAATTACCATGCTTTTTGTTGATGACAAAAAGGGAGAAATATATGAGTATTAATGTCATGCTTGCATCACCAAGAGATATATGAATTGATGCTATGATTGCTATAATTTGTATTATGCCTTATTTGTATCATGTAATGATATCAAAACCTTGCTTCACAGTTTTACATGTTGATATCTTACAATATGATGAATTACTACTATTACCATAATTCAAACTTGTTACGTAAAATTTGAAAATGAATGTCAAGCCTTGACATCATCTTCAGAGAGAAACATCATGATGGGAATCATGATGGGAGTATTGATAAGTTTAAATGATTTTAACTTATCAATATGTCTCTTGAATTCAAAGGTTTTGAATTCAAGAATGACTTATCCCAAGTATTGCATATAGATAGGGGGAGTTAAGGTTAACTCCATTATCAATTGATTGTCATCATCAAAAAGGGAGAGATTGTTGAATCTCGGATTTTGATGATGAAGTCAATTGTCATTTGTTATCTAATCTATATGTTGAGATAAGTGTATAGGATTAACTACGATGAAAATAAGATATGCAGCAGGAGTTGCACCGGAGTCAAGACAATGATCACATTGGGAGTTCGAGAGTTCGACGGAAGTTCGGACAGTCGTCGGAGGTTCTGTGGGAACAAATCCGAGAAGTCCATGAGCTTGCCAAAGAAGCTCGTCGGAACTCGCCAAGTGGATCATCGCAAGTCCAGGAGTTTGCCAGAAGTCCGCAGGAGCATCACCGAGGGTTCATCGGATGATCGACGGAAGTTCGCCGGAAGCTCGCCGAAAGAAGTGATTGACGCACCGGAGCAAGTTGCAGTAAATGTCTTAGGAAATATCGTAGTTAGCACAATGATTAAGATGGAAATGGGAGGTGATCCCATTAACTTAATCTTGGGGCAATTGGGCCCTTGAAAAACCCAAATTGGGCTGAATGGATCAACCCATTCGGACCCTGATTTCTGTCAGGCGGTTGAACCGCCCAAGCCAGGCGGTGGCACCGCCTGGGCTCAATCTCCGAGCGAGACTGGGCGGTGCAACCGCCCTAGCCAGGAGGTGGCACCGCTTGGGCTCGGTCTCCGAGCTCTGGCTGAGCAGTGCAACCGCCTTAGTCAGGCGGTAGCACCGCCTTAGCTCGGTCTTCGAGCTCTGGCAGGAGGTGCAACCGCCCCTGACAAAGGTGGCACCGCCCAAAGGCTCAGTCTTCGAGCTCTGCTAGGCGGTGCAACAACCAGATCCCGAAATTCCGGGAATTGACATTTTTGAACTCCAAATTCAAACTAGGTTTGGGCCTATAAATACCCCACCCTTTCAGCACTGAAAGGGCACCCAAAAACCTCCAAAATTCTGATTTTACTTTATGATTTTTAGTGCTTAAAAGTGTTGTATGAGTTGAAAGTTCTTCTTCCTCTTTTCTTCCAAGTTCTAATCTGTTAAGAGAGGAAAGAAAATTCTATAAGGGTTGTCGAAATCCCCCTAATTTATTTTGAAATTACTTTATGCTTTCATGATGTATTTTCTCTTTTTGTTTAGAATTAATTTTCTTAAAAATTACATGTTTAAAAAAAATTAAATTAAATTATGATCATGCTAAGTAATTTTGAAAATGATAATATTGCATATTTTATGATAAACAAATAAAATGATCTTGATTGAAAATATGAAATCATGGTTAAGAAGTAATAATGTGTATTACATTGATTTCCATTGTTATTTCTCGATTTTGATAAAAAAATTCATGTTTGAATTGAAGAAATGCATAATGATGTAATATTAAATATTTTGATTAACAATTTTATGCATGAGATTTTAAGCTATACATGATGATAAGCATGTGTTATTTTCATGAGTGTAAAACTATGGCAAAAATGTGCTCGAATGCATGAACTTGTTAAGATTATATTTCGGACTTTCTTGATTCAATGTTCAAATCACTTAATTGCCATGATGATTTTACACTATTACATGCCTTAATAACATGTTGGAAATTATGTGTTTTAGATATAAAAATTTTTATGATCATGAGCATGTTTTATCTTCATTATTGAACTTGAAAATCTATAGCAAAATCTTGTCCGAATGCTTGAAAGTGTTAATTTCATTTTCGGATTCGCTTAACAATTGGTATCCTAACAATTGGATTTTCTCATATACTTATGAAAAATATTTTTTTGAAATGGATTTGATGAAAGGATTCCTACTTATAAATTCTATCTTGAAATATGGATGATAGTGTTTTTACTTGCAAAGATTTGTTTCACATACATATCTCCTATGATTCATGTGTAGAGAAAGAATTTATAAATCATAATACAATGAGATTTCTTGTGCAAAAATAAAGTGCTTTTGTGATTCTTTGCTAAAGAAAATAATTATTAAAATAATGATCTTGATAATTATAACATGAAGTTCTTTATAAATCAAGATCGTTCATTATGCTCCCTACATTTATCAAAAAAGAATTCTTCAAATGAAGTGTAACTTGTATTTTGATTTCTCAGAATTCAATGAAGTGTCGTATTGATATCTTGATACTTGGAATATTTTAAAATGTAATCTTGATAAGAATGTTTCAAGTTGCTCTTTGTGCTATATCTTTTCAAATGAATCATGAGCCTTGATATCATATATTTCATAATATAGAAATAACAAGATTTCTTTGCCTTGTATGTCTTGTGTGATGATTGTACATCAATTTGCTTTATTATGAATTATATGAATCTTGATCATGAACTTGTTAAGAAGAAATTTAATGAACCATGAATCATATCTTTGGTATTCACGAATTGATCCTAACAATTGATCCTCATTGATATCTTTCATTGATATGATAAATTATCATCTCATGATATATCGCATAATTATATCATGCTTTGCGATTGTATCATGTGATCTTTGCTGAATTTTCACATTGATATTCTTCATGACATGATTTCTTTGCATTGTTGTCTTGTATGCTTCGTGTGATAATATGAATACATAAAACACTTATGATATGATTTTTATGCAATTTCTTGTATTCATGAAATGTTTAACTCATCACCTAATAATTATTCTTGATATTCCTTATGTGATGATAAGAATACATGAATATTCATTAATTTGTTTTGATGTATACAAATAAGAAGTTTCGATCATGTATGGTAGGATGTAATTTGACAAATTTGGTACCATCATGTTACAAAATAAATGATGATTAGGAATCATGCATTAATGATGATTGTATATTTTATGATTTGGCATGATGCATGCCATGATGAAATATTCATGAATTTGAAATGATGTATGCAATACTTATGACAATGATGAATGCTTTAAATGATGAATGTTTGGTAGCATGATCAACATGTTGAAAAATGCTTAAAAATTTTAATGTTTGAGTATCATGTATGATATACCCATTAATGATGATTGATTTATTTTTCGGTATCATGCATAAAAAATAAGATTTTTGAAATTGTGTATGTTTAAATTTGAATATATAATGATGCACAAATAAAATTGATACTTACCTTTGTCATAATCTAAAAATTGAAAAAAAAAAAGGGTCTTCCCTTCTTTTTGACAATGACAAAGGGGGAGCAAGAATTTCTAGCGTGGACATCATGAAAAGAGGCAAACTAGGTAGCTTACACAATTCAAGATGAAAGCAAAAATTACACTCCTCTAAAGAGAAGATGCAAATGTAACACTTGCCAAATTGTTTGTTTGCCTCATGTAAAACATTATCTCTTGCTAGTTTGTCATTTTGCTAGCTTGCACTTTGCAAAGAAAACAAAAACGACACTTCTCAAAAGAGAAGAAAGAGCTTGTTATCTTGAACATCACAAGCTTGCCAAACAAAAATTACAAAAGTGCTATCTTGCCTATCTCAAGAAGCAAAACATGCTAAACTTACATCTTGCAATGGAAGCAAAATTGCGAGCTCAAACATTGCAAAGGAAGCAAAAATTTGCTAGCTTGCAACTTGCAAGAAGCATGAGTTGCCTTCTTGAACATCTCTAAATTACTAGCTTGTAAGTTCTAAAATGTTGTAACATTGTAAGCTTGCATGTTCTAAAAGTGCTATCTTGTATGCTGTAAAACTTGCATATCTAAAACTTGATAGCTTGAATGTTCTAAGCATGATGTAACATTTGCTAAATTTTCTGGCTTCAAAACTGCATGATGATAAAACTTGATATTATGTTTTTCATGCAATAAGTTAAACTAATATTCCAAACATAAGAATAGTTGGACTTCTCCTTTTTGTTGATGACAAAGGGGGAGAAGTATGATGTTATGCATAAGTTTATGCATAAGTTCAAGATGACGTGTTGCAAGTATTCATGATGAATATTGCAATGGCATGAATTCAGTTTGAATTCAAGGTTCTATCAATATGGCATATTGATAGGGGGAGTTTGTTTAAACTTCGGGAGTTAAGTTTAACTCCGTCATCAAGTGGTTGTCATCATAAAAAAGGGGGAGATTGTTGAATATCATATTTTGATGATGAAACTACTTGATATATGTTTATGATTTAATCTGCATTTTGAGTGACACAGGATGCTTTGATCAGGATGAGACAATTAAAGCAGGAAAATCATGTTGTGCCGGAGGAACATGTCAGAAGATTGGACGTCGGGCCGGTGGATCGGTCGACGTATCGACGGAAGTCTTCAGGCCGTGGACTCGGGCATCGAGCCAAGAAGAGAGGGTATTGTGCCAAGGATATCGGAGTTGCGGAGTCAACTGGCTGATTGAGCAATAGGCTGCAGGAGAGGACGATGCGCCGAAGAATCGGACGAAGCGTCGAGGGACCAATGACATGCCAGACAACTTGGTTAATTACTTAGGATTAATTGTCTCGATCGAAGTTTTGTTTTAAGTGTGCAGGATTAACTACGATGGAAGAAAGACATGCAGCAAGAGTTGCGCCAGAGTCAAGACAATGATCACGTTGGGAGTTCGAGAGTTCGACGGAAGTTCGGAAAGTCGTCGGAGGTTCTACAGGAACAAATCCGAGAAGTCCATGAGCTTGCCAAAGAAGCTCATTGGAACTCGCCAAGTTGATCATCGCAAGTCCAGGAGTTTGCCGGAAGTCCGCAGGAGCATCACCGAGGGTTCATCGGATGATCGACGGAAGTTCGCCGGAAGAAGCGATTGACGCACCGGAGCAAGTTGCAGTAAATGTCTTAGGGAATATCGTAGTTAGCAGAATGATTAAGTTGGAAATGGGAGGTGATCCCATTAACTTAATCTTGGGGCAATTGGGCCCCTAAAAAACCCAAATTGGGCGAAATGGATCAACCCATTCGGACCCTGATTTCTGCCAAGCGGTTGAACCGCCCGAGCCAGGAGGTGGCACCGCCTGGGCTAAGTCTCCGAGTGAGAATGGGCGGTGCAACCGCCCCAGCTAGGAGGTGGCACCGCCTGGGCTTAGTCTCCGAGCGAGACTGTGAGGTGTAACCTCCCCTGACAGGAGGTGGCACCGCTTGGGCTCAGTCTCCGAGCACTGGCTGAGCAGTGCAACCGCCTCAGTCAGGAGGTGGCACCGCCTGAGCTCGGTCTTCGAGCTCTGGCAGGAAGTTCAATCGCCCTTGACAGGAGGTGGCACCGCCCAGAGGCTCAGTCTTTGAGCTCTGCCAGGTGGTGCAACCGCTCCAGTTAGGAGGTGCAACTGCCAGATCCCAGAATTCCTGGAATTGACAGGTTTGAGCTCCAAATTTGAACTGGGTTGGGGCCTATAAATACCCCACCCTTTCAGCACTGAAAGCACACAACTTACACCGAAATCCTGATCTTGTTATGTGATTTTTAGAGCTCAAAATTGTTGTAAAGGCCAAAAGTTCTTCTCCCTCTTTTCTTCCAAGTTTTGAGCTTTAAAGAGAGGAGAGAAAATTCTGTAAGGGTTGTCTCCTAAGCCCGTCAAAAGGAGTGAAACTGTAAAAGGGTGGTTGGCCTTCGCCTATTGAAGGATGGCCTCTAGTTGACGTCGATGACCTCGTCGGTGGAGGAAGTCAAAAGTGGAGTAGGTCAAGATTGACCGAACCACTCTAAATCTCAGTTTGCATTTACTTTGAGCATCTTATCTTTACTACAAACCTCCTCAATAGCTTACTGCCTTCTGTGCTTTTACGAACGTGTTTCAAAGTTCAGTGTTTTCCGAATCGGCGTTTAGACACAAATCAGTTTTATCATACGAACGTCGTATTTCAGTTTGCGCTTATATTCTGATTTTCATCATCACGGCAAACTGCCTTCATAGATTTACTTTAACGTCATCTCACTTGATCTTAAGTTAAAGTAATCTAAGAATCGGCTTTCACACCGAAATCGCTTTCATCGTTCGAACCGAATTTTATCGTAGAAAGATTTCCACTGCACTAATTCACCCCCCCCACCCCTCTTAGTGCTCTTGATCCTAACACGTAGCACCCAACAAGCGGCTTGCCCATGAGCGGTGCCCCTATTTTGGGCGATTGTCATTGTAGGCGCGCCTGCCCTTACGGGTGCTGTGACCGTAGGCAGCGCCCCCGAGTGGGGCACCCGTGGGCTACTAGTCTCATCGGCTGACTGTTGTAGGTGCATGCATCGGCGCTATGCTACCAGCTTGCGACTACCACTGTAGGCGGCTGCATGCACATAGATCGAGGGCAACAAGAGCAACAACTGTTGCTGCCCTTTCTCGCTTTTGCGTTAGCGATTTTAACGTCAAAAGCTTATGTAAAACCCAACACACATAGTTCAAAACCAATTTTTCGCATGAACAACCTAGCTCTAATATCACTATTGGTAAATCTATGGGGCAACATCACATACGTAACGGAAGAATAAAAACAAAATCCCAACTCCCAAAGATATGTTTGTCGTCGTGCGAAGATTGGTGTGTAAAAATCCACGAAATAGAAAACCACATGTGAGATAGATTATGTTACCTAGGGAGATCGTATATTCCTGAATCCCTATATATCTCTAAGAGAGGGTGAAGGAGGTCAAGCACCTCATCTCTAGCGATGATCCACATATCAGGGCTACGATGATGCTCCTCAAAACTCCAGGCCTGCTCTGAGGTGGAGAGGGGAAGGAGAATAGGAGAAGGCAACCAAAAAGGCTCTAGCCTATGAACCACTAATTCTCTCCTATTTATAGAGGTCCCCTATTAACTTAACTCTAATGGAACCTACCCTATCGGGTATTGGATCTCATCCAACTATCCAAGTTTCTTAGATTAGTGGATCTCTATCTAATAATCTCTTATGGGCTCTTATTAGATCACATTCATAGAATTCAATAATTCAGCGGCTTATTGGATATCTAATAAGATAGGGGCTCCGACGGATATCTCATATCTGAACCTCTACTTATCGCAATACCTACCATTTGTGTGTGATCCTCTAGGCCCAATATCGAGCTAGCCATGAGTCATACTTGTCAGAACTCATTCTAGCTCAATGAATTATTATCTCCGTAATAATTCACTCGACTGATCGACTGCGGACGTACTAAGCCACTACGTCGTAGTCCCCAAATGATATAGGGGAATCCAATCCATTGGACTTGTCTGTCCTCAGTTACCATATACCTATAGTCCCTCATCCATCTAATATCCCAAAGACTATATACTAGGCATGGTGTTGTTAGACTCATATAGTTTCCACTCGAGTCTCGCTCTAATCGAATTCTCTCGGAGAACTCTTTCTCTCTTAATCAAAAATGACCCTGGCCAGGGATTAGTCTGAGCAAGAATGCATGGAACATTCCACTCATGATATCGAGAGTGGATGATCCTCTATCTGTTAGGATCAAGAGCACTAGGATCAAAACCATTTACGATTAAAATAAAAGCTGCGTTCATTCATTAAAAGTGATTTTGGTAAGAAAGTCGATTCGTAAATCACTTTAACTTTTGTTTAAGCGAGATGCAGTAAAGATATAAATGCAGTTTGCAGTTATGATTCTAATCAGATAGTAGGCGCAAACTGAAATATGATATTAGTACGAAAAAACTGATTTACGTCTAAAGGCAGATTCATAAATCACTTGATTAAGCTAGATGCAGTTTAAGCAAGGATATGAAGGCAGTTTACAGTTATGATAGAAATCAAGATGTAAATGTAAACAGAAATATTATGATCGTACGATGAAACTGATTTACGTCTAAACGCCGATTCGGAAAGTGCAAAGCTTGAAACCCGATCGTATATGCGCAGAAAGCAGTAAGCTTTTGAGGAGGTTTGCAGTAAAGATAATATGCTCAAAGTAAATGCAAACCGAGATTTAGAGTGGTTCGGTCAATCTTGACCTACTCCACTTTTGGCTTCCTCCACCGACGAGGTCACCGACGTCAACTAGAGGCCTTCTTTCAATAGGTGAAGGCCAACCACCCTTTTACAGTTTCACTCCTTTTGACGGGCTTAGGAGACAACCCTTACAGAATTTTCTCTCCTCTCTTTAAAGTTCAGAACTTGGAAGAAAAGAGGAAGAAGAACTTTTGGCCTTTACAACAATTTTGAGCTCTAAAAATCACAAAGCAAGATCAAGATTTCGGTGTATGTTCAGTGCTCTTTCGTTGCTGAATGGGTGAGGTATTTATAGGCCCTAACCCAGTTCAAATTTGTAGCTCAAAACTATCAATTTTCGAAATTTCGGGATTTGGCGGTTGCACCTCCTGACTGGAGCGGTTGCACCGCCTAGCAGAGCTCGAAGATTGAGCCTCTAGGCGGTGCCACCTCCTATCAGGGGCAGTTGCACCTCCTGCCAGAGCTCGAAGACAGAGCTCAGGCGATGCCACCTCCTGACTGAGGCGGTTGCACTGCTCAGCCAGTGCTCGGAGACCGAGCCCAAGCGGTGCCACCTCCTTTCAGGGGAGTTTGCACCGCCCAGTCTCGCTCGAAGACTGAGCCCTGGCGGTGCCACCTCCTGGTTGGGGCAGTTGCACTGCCCAGTCTCGCTCGGAGACTTAGCCCAACCGGTGCCACCTCCTGGCTCGGGCGGTTCAACCGCCTTGCAGAAATCAGGGTCTGAATGGGTTGATCCATTAGGCCCAATTTGGGTTTTTTAGGGGCCCAATTGCCCCAAGATTAAGTTAATGGGATCACCTCCCATTTCCAACTTAATAATTGTGCTAACTACGATATTCCCTAAGACATTTACTACAACTTGCTCCGGTGTATCATTCGCTTCTTTCGGCGAGCTTCCGGCGAACTTCCGTCGATCATCCGATGAACCCTCGGTGAAGCTCCTGTGGACTTTCGGCAAACTCTTGGACTTGCGACGATCCACTTGGCGTGTTCCGATAAGATTCTTTGGCAAGCTCATGAACTTCTCGGATTTGTTCCCATAGAACCTCCGACGACTGTCCGAACTTCCGTCGAACTCTCGAACTCCCAACGTGATCATTGTCTTGACTCCGGTGCAACTCCTACTGCATGTCTTTCTTCCATCATAGTTAATCATGCACACTTAAAACAAAACCTCGATCGAGACAATTAATCCTAAGCAATTAACCAAGTTATCCGGCATGTCATTGGTCCCTCGATGCTTCGTCCGATTCTTCGATGCATCGTCCTCTCCTACGGCCTATTGCCCAATCGACCAGTTGACTCCGCAACTCCGATATCCTTGGCATAATACCCGCTCTTCTTGGCCCGATGCCCAAGTCCATGGCCCGAAGCCTTTTGTCGATACGTCGACCGATCCACCAGCTCGACGTCCAAACTTCTAACATGTTCCTCTGGCACAACATGATTTTCCTGCTTTAATTGTCTTATCCTGATCGAAGCATCATGTGTCACTCAAAACACAGATTAAATCATAAAAATATATCAAGTAGTTTCATCATCAAAATACGAGATTCAACACTATCGACACTCAATAGCCCTCGTAAGGTTGACTACTACTCCCAATGACCTATTGTGCTAAATTTGGGACATTCAAGTCTATAAGTCCGGTATCAAAGAGTGGAGCACTCATATAGGACATCCTTGGTGTCTCAAGTCTAAGGACCATATACACCACTAGGACTACGGTATCGCTGTCTGATAATAAGGCATCATCAAGCATTCAACATTTCGTAAACAGATCAATCAGTGAACTCATTCCCCAATAAGCATATGTATTGTATCACTAGTGTCCCCACATGAGCAACTATGAGACTAGCTGCATCCATCATATGGATGAGTATACAACACACCAATCTATCATGTTATCTCAATGTCCCTCTCGAGTAACCTATGATCGGGATTATTTAGGTTATATGTTTAAAGGCGAATCGGTCTCATTATCGTGATCCCATCACGATCCGATTCCCATTGTACAGATCCAAGGACATCACAATATATATATGCATATATGTAACAAGCAATATAAAGTGATAAATGCCAAAATATAATAAGCAAAAAGACTGTGTCAAGTCACATGTGACATCACTCACGTGATTAACTTGTAGGGCACATATGACTAGCATTGATATAATCTTAAAGATTGTGTCTAGGCGGTACCACCACCAAGTTTGGGTGGTACCACCGCCAAACCCTGCTAGAGGACCCTGAATGAGCCAAACAATAGGCTCAATTCAGCCCTGATTCAAGCCCAATTGTCCCCTAATTCAATTGGCATTGTTTCATGTCAATATCGAATCAATTGGACCTAAATTAACTCGATCTAGACAAATTATTACAAGCATGAATCCTTTGTTGTCCGGCATGTCATTGGTTCATTCGGTGCTTTGTCCGATCCTTTAGCGCATCGTCCTCTCCTTTGGCATATTGTCCAATTGGTAGGTTGTCTTCCCGCAATAACCAATCTCCTTGGCGCAATGTCCGATCTTCTTGGCCTGATGTTGGAACTCATGGCACAAAGTCTTCTACCGATACATCGATTGATCCTCCGGCCCGACATCCAATCTTCTAACATGTTCACTCCGGCCCAACGTTCGATTCCTCCTACTTTAATCAATTTACCTCTCATTGATCGAAGCTAGTCCTGGATCACTTAAATGCATATTAGATGACTAACACATCAATTGATTTCATCATAAAAATCCGAGATTCAACACAATCTTCACACAACGACGAACACATCTTCAGAAAATTTAGGGATTTTGTTTTTTATGTTCTTCCATTACGTATGTGATGGCCCCCCAAGTTTTCCCTACACTAACAACCTCAAAGATTGGGCATTTGACTTTTCCAACTCATGGGCGGTTCTACTACCAATTTGGCAGTGCCATCGCTTGACCCAACTTTTGGTCACTGAATGAACCTTCCTCTTACCCCAAAACATGTTAGGAACGAGTCAGCACTAAGAGGGGGGGGGGGTGAATTAGTGCAGTGGTAAAACCATTGGTTTAATAAAAAATCTTGGTACGATTAAAATCGATTCCGAAAATATGCTTAGATTGAAAGCGTGTTCGTAAGCATATTGAAGGTAGTTTGCAGTTAATGTAAATTGCAAGAAGTAAATACAAACCATATTTTATAGTGATTCGGTCGTCGTGACCTACATCCACTCCACCAATTCCTCTTTCGTCGAGTCCACCGGCATCCACTATCGGTCTTTCTTCAATAGGCGAAGACCAAGCACCTTTTACAACTCGATTCTCCTTTTACCGGGTTTAGGAGATAACCCTTACACCCCCACTCACTCCTCTCTCAAACTATTCTAACATTTAGAACTTTGAAAGGAGATTATACAAGATTACACCAGCGTTTCTTTCTTTTTCACTCTCAAGTCTTGTGTGTATCTTAACCAAGGATGAGAGGGGTATTTATAGGCTTCAAGTTGATTCAAACTTGGAGCCTAAAAATATCTCATCTTGGGTTTCCTGGGTACGAGTGGTACCACCTAAAAATATTACTTTACAACATGCATAATCACCAAATCATCATTTATTTTAAAGATGTGCATGATTGTAAATTTTGCAAGTTTATATTTTTGCTTCTTAAGATAGGCAAGCTAGCAATTTTTGGTGATGTTCAAGATAGCAAGCTCTTTCTTCTCTTTTGAGAAGTATGATTTTTGCTTCCTTTGCAAAGTGCAAGCTAGCAAAATTTTACATTATTTTACAATATGCAAGCTAGCAATTTGGCAAGTGTTACTTCTCTTTGAAGTACGAAGGCTAACAATTTTTTGAAAAATAATGCAAGATAACAAGCTAGCAAGATACAATGTTTTACATGAAGCAAGCTAACAAGTCTTTCATCTTTTTACGATATATACATTTGTAATTTTTACTTCTCTTTAGATGTGCAAGCAAGCAAGCAAGTTTTTCTCCTTATAATTTGTGAGCTAGCAAATTTTACACATATGAAAGTTGGCAAGATTTTTTCATCTTTTGAGATGAGCAAGCTTTTTGCTTCTTCTTGAAGGATGCAAGCTAGCAAAATTTGCTCCCCCTATGTCATTGTCAAATAGAAGTGAAGAATACAATATTATAATTTATTTCCCTTTTTATCAATCTTCATATCATGACAAAGGTAAAGTATCAACCTTATTTCAATATGTTTGTGCATCATTATAGTTTCAATTTATAACATGTATAATTTTAAAACATTATATGTCATCCATACTCTATGTTGTTAGGATCAAGAGCGGTACTAAGAGGGGGGGGGGGGGGTAAATTAGTGCAATGGATAAAAACATTGGTTTCGAAAAATCCTTTCGTATGATAAAATAGAACTCAGAAATGCTTAACTTTGAAAGTGAAGTAAGAGCGTATTGAAGGCAGTTTGTAGTTAATGTAAATTGCAAGGAGTAAATGGAAACCAGAGAACACGCCAATTTTATAGTGGTTCGGTCGTCATGACCTATATCCACTTCGCCGATTCCACTTCGCCGATTCCTCTTCCGTCGAGGCCACCGGCATCCACTATTTGTCTTCCTTTAATAGGCAAAGACCAATCACCTTTTACAACTCGATTCTTCTTTTACTGGGTTTAGGAGATAATCCTTATACTCCCACTTACTCCTCTCTCAAACTATTCTAACACTTAGAACTTTTGAGAGGAGTTCACACAAGATTGCAGCAATGTTTCTTTCTATTTTTACTCTCAAGTCTTGTGTCTCTTAACCAGGGATGAGAGGGGTATTTATATAGGCTTCAAGTTGATTCAAACTTGGAGCCTAAAAACATCTAATCTCAGGTTTCCTGGGTCTGAGCAGTACCACCGCCTATGCTAGATGGTACCACCGCTAGTGTCAGTCTGACACTGACACTGCATTGGGCGGTACTATCGCCCAGTCTGGCGGTACCACCGCCTGACACTGGGTGGTACCACCGCCCAAACTGGTGGTACCACTGCCTGTAGCCTCTCGGAGGCTATGTTAGGGTGGTACCACCACCCAGACTAGTGGTACCATCGCTTAACATAGTCTTAGAGACTGTGCCACGATGGTGTCACCTCCTGTGGCACTGTTTGGGCCCAACATAGTTCTTACATGGGCCCAATTAGCTTAAAATATAGATTAAATTATAAACACTTATCAATTGGTTTCATTATCAAAATATGAGATTCAACAATCTCCTCCTTTTTGATGATGACAACCAATTGATGGCGGAGTTAACCTTAACTCCCGGAGTTTAAACAAACTCCCCCTATCAATATGCCACATTGATAGAACTCTTGAATTCAAAAATCCAAGCAAACATATTTTCATGATTAAAAGCATGCATAACATCAACATACTTCTCCCCCTTTGTCATCAACAAAAAGGAGAAGTGTAACTTTCATTTGTTTGAGATACAAGTTCAATACATTACATTATAAATCTCCAGGTTTATCATCATGTAAGCTAGAAAATTTTTTTCAAAATTTTAGAACATGCAAGCTAGTTATTTTTGCTTCCTTTTACAATGTGCAAGTTATAAGTTTTGCTTCTTGAGATAGGCAAGTTAGTGATGTTCAAGATAGCAAGCTCTTTCTTCTCTTTTGAGAAGTGTCATTTTTTCTTCTTTTGCAAAGTGCAAGCTAGCAAAATTGTACATTATTTTACAATATGCAAGCTAGCAATTTGGCAAGTGTTACTTCTCTTTGAAGTATGAAGGCTAGCAAATTTTTGAAAAATAATGCAAGATAACAAGCTAGCAAGATATAATGTTTTACATGAAGCAAGCTACATGAAGTATGTTTGCATCTTCTCTTTAAATGTGCAAGCAAGCAAGCAAGTTTTTGCATCTTTTTGACTTGTGTAAACTAGCTAGCAAGTCAGCTATCTCCCTCTTTGTCATTGTCAAAAGGAAGGGAAGAATACAATTTTGTAATTCTTTTCCCTTTACCAAAAATTCCAAATTATGACAAAAGTAAAGTATTAATCTTATTTGTGTATCATTATATTTTCAAATTAAAATATGCATAATTTTAAAACCATACATTCGTATCCTTACTTCATGCATGACACAAATAAATCAATCACTATGGGCATATCATACATGATATTCAAGCATTCATAATACATCATTTTGGCAATAAATCATAGCATTTCAAATCATGATGGTATATAAATATCAAATTATATTACATCCTATCATGCATGATCATAACTTTGTTAGGATCGAGAGCACTAAGAGGGGGGGGGGTGAATTAGTGCAGCGGAAAACTTTCTGCGATTAAAACCGAAAGCTGCGTTTGAACGATAAAGACAACTCTGTATGAAAGTTGATACTAAGCAAGGTTACAGTCAATCTATGCAAGCAGTTTGCAGCTATGATGAAAACCAGAATATCGGCGCAAACTGAAATCCGACGTTCGTACGAAGAAACAGATTTACGTCTAAGTGCTGATTCGTAAATCACTTGATTAGATAAGACACAGTTTAAGCAGAAGTATAAAGGCAGTGTGCTGCTATTGTACAGCTCAAAACGTAAATGCAATCTGCAATAAGATCATCATGCGAAAAAGCAGATTTACGTCTAAACGCAGATTTACGTCTGAACCTTGAAACTCATTCGTAAAATCGCAGAGGGCAGTAAGCTATTGAAAAGTTTGCAGTAAAGGTAAAATGCTCAAGGGAAATGCAAACCAAGATTTAGAGTGGTTCGGTCAATCTTGACCTACTCCACTTTTGGCTTCCTCCACCGACAAGGTCACCGACGTCAACTAGAGACCTTCCTTCAATAGGCAAAGGCCAACCACCCTCTTACAGATTCACTCCTTTTGGCGGGCTTAGGAGACAACCCTTACAGAAGTTTTCTCTCCTCTCTTTACAACTCAAACTTTGAAGAACAGAAGGAGGAGAACTAACAGTTTTGAGCTCTAAGAATCACAGAAAGACAGCAAGATTTCGAGTGTTGTTCTATGCTTTCAGCGCTGAATGGGTGGGGTATTTATAGGCCCCAACCCAGTTCAAATTTGGAGCTCAAATCTGTCAATTCCCGGGATTCCGGGATCAGGCGGTTGCACCTCCTGACTGGGGCGGTTGCACTGCCTGGCAGAGCTCGAAGACTGAGCCTCTGGGCGGGGCCACCTCTGTCAGGGGCGGTTGCACCTCTCTGCCAGAGCTTGAAGACCGAGCTTAGGCTGTTGCACCGCCTGACTGGAGAGGTTGCACTGCTTGGCAGAGCTCGAAACTTGAGCTCTGGCGGTGCTACCTCTTGATAGAAGAGGTTGCACCGCCCAGTCTCACTCGGAGACTGAGCCCAGGGCGGTGCCACCTCTTAGCTGGGGCGGTTGCACCACCCAGTCTCGCTGGGAGACATAGCCTGGGCGGTGCTACCTCCCTGCCTGGGCGGTTGCACCTCCCACAGCAACCTGGGTCCGAATGGGTTGATCCATTCGGCCCAATTTGAGTTCTTTAGGGGCCCAATTGCCCCAAGATTAAGCTAATGGGATCACCTCCCATTTCTAACTTAATCAATGTGCTAACTACGATTATTTCCTAAGACAAATTCTGCAGCTTGCTCCAGTGCGTCAATCGCTTCTTCCGGCGAGTTTCCGACGAACTTCCGTCGATCATCCGACGAACCCTCGGTGATGCTCCTGCGGACTTCCGGCAAACTCCTGGACTTGCGACGATCCACTTGGCAAGTTCCGATGAGCTCCTTTGGCAAGCTTCTGGACTTCTCGGATTTGTTCCCACAGAACCTCCGACGACTGTCCGAACTTCCGTCGAGCTCTCGAACTCCCAACGTGATCATTGTCATGACTCCGGTGCAACTCCTGCTGCATGTCTTACTTTCATCGTAGTCAATCCTGCACACTTATCTCAACACATACATTAGACAACAAATGACAATTGACTTCATCATCAAAATCCGAGATTCAACAATCTCCCCCTTTTTGATGATGACAATCAATTGATAATGGAGTTAACCTTAACTCCCCCTGTTTATATGCCATACTTCTTGAATTTAAAAACTTTATAAATTCAAGAGACATATTCCCATCATGATTCCCATCATGATGTATTTCTTTGAAGATGATGTCAAGGCTTGACATACATTTTCAAATATAACAAGTTTGAATGATGGTAATTGTAGCAATTCATCATATTGTAAGATATCGACATGTAAAGCTGTGAAGCAAGATTTTGATATCATTACATGATGTACACATTTCGAATATTTTAGCAAGTGTAGCATTGCATCACATGGTAAGATATCAGCTCGTACGATGCAAATTTTTGTTTGATATCTTGATACAGGGCATATAGCAATGATAGCAATCCTATATTTCTTGGTGATGCAAGTATAGCCTAATCATAGCATCAGTGATAGCAATCAGTGATAGCAACCATATCATCATTAGTGATAGCAAACATATCAGCATCAGTGATAGCAACCATATCATCATTAGTGATAGCAAACATATTAGCATCAGTGATAGCAACCATATCATCATTAGTAAACATATCAGCATCAACCATATCAACATTAGTGATAGTAAACATATCAATTCATATATTTCTCCCCCTTTGTCATCAACAAAAAGCATGGTAGATGTGATTCTAAGAGAACAATATAAGCAGGTTATCAAGCACATAAAGGAAGGCATAACACATATAATACTTTGAATACCTCTTCTCCTTGTATGTTATAATTCTTTGTGTATGAAGGAGGAAACTCATTTTTCAAAAAAAAATTTCATAAGAGTGTACAGGAAAATCCGATTTTTAGCATTCAAATTGTTAAACAAATCCGAAAATAACCTCTTTCATGCATTCGGATATGAGTAAGCTACTGATTTTCAAAAATATTTTTATATTTGACACATAATTTCCAACATGTTATTTGATCAAGTGATACCAAGGCATGTAATAGTAATCAAGTGATTTGATCATTCAATAAAGTCCAAAAAATAATTTTAACTAGTTTAAGTATTCAAACACATCAACATTCCTATTTCTCTTCTTATGAAATCAAATTATTCTTCACTTAGAGGTTTTGTAAAGATATCAGCTAGTTGATGTTTTGTATCAATGAACTCTATGATTACATCATGATTCGTAACATGATCTCGCATAAAGTGATGTCTGATATCAATATGTTTTATTCTTGAGTGTTGTATAGGGTTCTTTGTTAAGCATATTGCACTTGTGTTATCACATTTAATGGGAATATTTTTAAGATGAACTTTATAATCTTCTAAGGTGTTTTTCATCCAAACAACTTGTGCACAACATGCACTTGCTGCAATATATTCAGCGTCGGTTGTTGATAGTGCAACCGAGTTTTGTTTTTTTAGATGACCAGGAAACAAGGGCATGTCCGAAGAATTGACATGTTCCTGATGTGCTTTTTCTATTTTGTCTACAGCCAGCGAAGTCTGCATCAGCATAAGCAATTAACTCAAGATTCTCTGATTTTGGGTACCATAATCCTAGATTTGTGGTACCATTAAGATATCTGAGTATTCTTTTAACTGCTTTAAGATGAGATATCTTAAGGTTTGATTGAAATCTAGCACAAAGTCCTACACTGAACATGATATCTAGTCTAGTTGCAGTGAGATAAAGTAAACTTCCTATCATACCCCTATAAGTTTTTTCATCGAAGTTTTCTCCACTTTCATCAATTTCTAACTTAGTGGAGGTGCTCATAGGAGTGTTAATAGCTTTTGAGTTATTCATATTAAACTTTTTTAGTAAACTCATAGCACATTTAGTTTGACTAATAAAGATGTCATTGCTTAGTTGTTTAATTTATAGACCTAAGAAGAATGTTAACTCTCCCATTAGACTCATTTCGAATTCAAGACTCATAGTTTTAGCAAAAGATTCACAAAGAGATTCATTCGTAGAACCAAAGATAATATCATCAACATAAATTTGAACAATGAGAAAATTATTTTCAAAGTTCTTGATGAATAATGTAGTATCAACCTTGCCTTTTATGAAATTATTTTCAATAAGAAAAGAACTAAGTCTCTCATACCAAGCCCTTGGAGCTTGTTTTAAACTATAGAGAGCTTTAGTTAATCTGAACACATTATTAGGGAGACTATTATTTTCAAATCCAGGAGGTTGTTCAACATAGACTTCTTCGGAAATAAAGCCATTAAGAAAAGCGCTTTTAACATCAATTTGAAATAACTTAAAATTACTACTACTAGCGTAGGCAAGGAGTATCCTTATGGCTTCTAATCGAGCCACAGGAGCGAAGGTTTCTTCGTAATCGATACCTTCTTCTTGGTTGAAACCTTTGGCCACTAATCTAGCCTTGTTTCTAACCACGATACCGTTTTCATCTTGCTTGTTTCTAAAGACCCATTTAGTACCAATAACTAAATGGTCATTTGGCCTAAGAACAAGCGTCCACACTTCATTTCTCTCAAATTGATTTAATTCATCTTGCATTGCGATAATCCATGAATTATCTTTCATGGCTTCGTCAACACACTTGGGTTCAATTTGGGAGAGAAAAGCAACGTTGGCACAAAAATTTTTAAGAGAAGATCGTGTTTGAACCCCATTTGATGTGTCTCCTAAGATTAGCTCCTTAGAATAAGCATCTACATACTTCCAATCCATGGGCAAGGAAATCTGGGAAGTGGATGCATCCAAGTTGCTAGTTGGAGACGGGGTTTCGTTTAAATTCAAAGAATCAAAATTAACATCAACATCAAGATCATTTTTCCTAATTTCAAAAATCTCATTGAAAACAACATGGATGGATTCTTCAATAATTAAAGTTCTTTTATTGAAAATACGAAAAGCTTTAGAAACCGAAGAATAACCAAGAAGGATTCCTTCATCAGATTTAGCATCGAATTTTCTTAAGTTATCCTTTTCATTCAAGATAAAACACTTACACCCAAAGACTTTAAAATATGAGACATTGGGTTTTTTGTTATTCCATCACTCATAAGGAGTTTTGGTGAGTAAGGGTCTTACTAGAACTCTATTCAAAATATAGCATGCAGTGTTTATGGCTTCGGCCCAAAAATATTTGGGTAGGCTATGTTCATTCAACATGGTTCTTACCATTTCTTGTAGATTTCGATTTTTTTTTTCTACTACCCCATTTTGTTGAGGATTTCTTGGAGTAGAGAAATTATGGTTGTACCCATTGAGTACACAGAATTCTTGGAAATCATGGTTTTGAAATTCTCCACCATGATCACTTCTAATTGATGAAATCATAGAATCCTTCTCATTTTGAACAAGTTTACAAAACTTGGTAAAATATCTAAAGCATTCATTTTTCTGTTTTAAGAAGTAGGTCCATATATATCTGCTATAGTCATCAACAATGACAAAGGCGTATTTGCTACCTCCTAGACTCGATGTAGAGATTGGTCCGAATAAGTCCATATGGATCAATTGTAAGGGCCTAGAGGTGCTTATTTGATTCTTAGCTTTGAAACTACCCTTAATTTGTTTACCTAATTGGCAAGCAGCACATACATTATCTTTGATGAACTTGATATGAGGAATTCCTCTTACAAGTTCTCTAGATGATATTTGAGTGATTAGTTTCATGCTAGCATGACCTAATCTTCTATGTCATAGCCAAGCATCCTCATTCATAACCGCAAAACACATTTCATTACACAAATCATTGATGTCAATAGTGTATACGTTATTTTGTTTTAATGCAATCATAGACATGTTCTTATGTGGTTTTTCAATAATGCAAGCATTAGATTCGAATTTGACAGTTTATCCTTTATCACATAATTGACTAATGCTCAAGAGGTTATGTTTTAAACCATCAACTAACAAAACATCTTCAATAAAGAAGTTGGATTTGTTACCTATGGTTCCTTTGCCAATGATTTTACCATTGTTGTTGTCTCCGAAGGTGACATAGCCTTCATCTATGCTAGTGAGCTTAGAGAATTGAGATGGATCTCCGGTCATATGCCTTGAGCATCTACTATCAAGGTACCATCTCTTGCTCCTAGCTTGCGATGGTGTGGGTTTCTAGATCATGGCATTTGATATATGAATTTAAACTATAATGATATTTAGTTTTTAACTTATCAAAATCATAAGTAAGACTATCATGCTCCTTTTTAGCAATTTATATTTTCTATTGATAATCTTGCATTCATCAAATAAGTCATGGAAGGCATTTAATAATTCATCAAAAGATAAATCTGCATCTAATAAATTTGTTACCTCCTCTCCAATTGCCATTAAGGCGTAATGAGCAACTTGCTCGGTGTTGGACTCCTCTTCTTCGGACGCGCTTGAATCATCCCATGTTGCTTTGAGCACCTTCTTCTTTGTTGTTCTCTTTTTGGCTTGGGGACAATCACTCTTGTAGTGTCCCGGCTTTTTGCACTCATAGCAAATAACTTGGTCCTTCTTGGGTTCAAGTTTATTTTTAGTGTCATTCTTAAACTTGTTTCTTTTAATGAATTTTTTAAATTTTCTTGTTAGAAGTGCCAAGTCATCGTTACAGTCCTCATCACTTGAGTTTTCTTTCAAGTGATCTTCCAAAGTTCTAAGTGTCATATCCTTCCTATTCTTTGGAAGGATGTTTTCTTGCTCTTCATGAGCTTTGCAAGTCATCTCGTAGGTCATTAATGACCCAATTAGTTCTTCAAGAGGGAAGTTGTTTAGATCTTTTGCCTCTTGAATAGCAGTGACTTTAGGATCCCAACTCTTAGGAAGGGATCTTAGAATCTTATTTACGAGCTCAAAATCCGAAAAACTTTTTCCGAGTCCTTTTAGACCGTTGACGACATCCGTGAAAAGGGTAAACATGTCGCCAATAGTCTCACTCGGTTTCATCCAGAAAAGTTCGAAAGAGTATAAAAAAAGATTGATTTTTGACTCTTTCACTCTACTTGTGCCTTCATGAGTCACTTCGAGTGTGTGCCAAATATCAAATGCAGTTTCACAAATCGAAAAACGATTAAACTCATTTTTATCAAGTGCGCAAAATAAGGCATTCATAGCCTTTGCATTAAGAGCGAAAGCCTTCTTCTCCAAATCATTCCAATCGATCATTGGAAGAGAAGACTTTGAAAAACCATTCTCGATAAGATTCCAAAGTTCAACGTCCATAGAAATAAGAAAAATCCTCATTCGGGTCTTCCAATAGGTGTAGTCCGTCCCATTAAACATGGGTGGACGTGTAATAGAACGGCCCTCTTGGTTTCCGGCGTAAGCCATCTCTCTTGGGTTTTAATCCGTTTGAGAGTTAACCGGGCTCTGATACCAATTGTTAGGATCGAGAGCACTAAGAGGGGGGGGGGGTGAATTAGTGTAGCGGAAAACTTTCTGAGATTAAAACCGAAAGCTGCGTTTGAACGATAAAGACAACTCTGTATGAAAGTTGATACTAAGCAAGGTTACAGTCAATCTATGCAGGCAGTTTGCAGCTATGATGAAAACCAGAATATCGACGCAAACTGAAATCCGACGTTCGTACGAAGAAATAGATTTATGTCTAAGTGCTGATTCGTAAATCACTTGATTAGATAAGACACAGTTTAAGCAGAAGTATAAAGGCAGTGTGCTGCTATTGTACAGCTCAAAACGTAAATGCAATCTGCAATAAGATCATCATGCGAAAAAGCATATTTACGTCTAAACGCAGATTTACGTCTAAACGCAGATTTACGTCTGAACCTTGAAACTCGTTTGTAAAATTGCAGAGGGCAGTAAGCTATTGAAAAGTTTGCAATAAAGGTAAAATGCTCAAGGGAAATGCAAACCGAGATTTAGAGTGGTTCGGTCAATCTTGACCTACTCCGCTTTTGGCTTCCTCCACCGACGAGGTCACCGACATCAACTAGAGACATTCCTTCAATAGGCGAAGGCCAACCAACCTCTTACAGATTCACTCCTTTTGGCAGGCTTAGGAGACAACCCTTACAGAAGTTTTCTCTCCTCTCTTTACAACTCAAACTTTGAAGAACAGAAGGAGGAGAACTAACAGTTTTGAGCTCTAAGAATCACAGAAATACAGCAAGATTTCGAGTGTGTGTTCTATGCTTTCAATGGTGAATGGGTGGGGTATTTATAGGCCCCAACCCAGTTCAAATTTGGAGCTCAAATCTGTCAATTCCTGGAATTCCGGGATCAGGCGGTTGCACCTCCTGATTGGGGCGGTTGCACCGCCTGGCAGAGCTCGAAGACTGAGCCTCTGGGCGGTGCCACCTCTGTCAGGGGCGGTTGCACCTCTCTGCCAGAGCTCGAAGACCGAGCTCAGGCGGTGCAACCGCCTGACTGGAGAGGTTGCACCGCCTGGCAGAGCTCGAAACTTGAGCTTTAGCGGTGCTACCTCTTGATAGAAGCGGTTGCACCACCCAGTCTCGCTCGGAGACTGAGCCCGGGTCTCGCTCGGAGACTGAGCTTGGGGCGGTGCCACCTGCTGGGGCGGTTGCACCGCCCAGTCTCGCTGGGAGACATAGCCTGGGCGGTGCTACCTCCCTGCCTGGGCGGTTGCACCTCCCACAACAACCTGGGTCCTAATGGGTTGATCCATTCGGCCCAATTTGAGTTCTTTAGGGGCCCAATTGCCCCAAGATTAAGCTAATGGGATCACCTCCCATTTCTAACTTAATCAATGTGCTAACTACGATTATTTCCTAAGACAAATTCTGCAGCTTGCTCCGATGCATCAATCGCTTCTTCCGGCGAGTTTCCGGCGAACTTCCGTCGATCATCCGACGAACCGTCGGTGATGCTCCTACGGACTTCCGACAAACTCCTGGACTTGCGACGATCCACTTGGCAAGTTCCGATGAGCTCCTTTGGCAAGCTTCTGGACTTCTCGGATTTGTTCCCGCATAACCTCCGACGACTGTCCAAACTTCTGTCGAGTTCTCGAACTCCCAACGTGATCATTGTCATGACTCCGGCGCAACTCCTACTGCATGTCTTACTTTCATCATAGTCAATCCTACACACTTATCTCAACACATACATTAGACAACAAATGATAATTGACTTCATCATCAAAATCCGAGATTCAACAAACTTCTCATTTGTTTGCATCAACATAAATTCATGAGTATTTCATGCATAATTTCATATCATCAAAAAAAATATCAAGAGATTTTTGGTGATGAGATATACAAATCATGAAGACAAATTGTGAATATCAAGAGACATATTATGATTCTTTTTGGATAACTCAAATGGCAAAAAGAAAGAATCATAGTAGACAATCTTGATTTATAAAAAGAATTTTCAAGTTATAAATCATGAGAAATCAAGATCATGATTTCTATAAAATCCATTAAATTTAAATCATTTTCATAATCCATGAGATTCACAAAAGCATAATATACATGGATTTATTAATGAAAAATCAAAATCAATTTCATGGTTCAAAAATTCATAACATAGGAATTGCAAAATTATCAAGAAATGTATTCCCCTTTTATATCATACAAGCATGCCTTTGCTAAATAAAAACATTCATCATCGTTTTAAAACCAAAAAATTAAATTTCATCACGACAAGGATCAATAAGCCATAAATCATAAAAAACATCATGCATAATTTCGAAATATAAACTCATTAAGCATGATATCAAATCTCTTAATATTTTTATTAAGACATTAAGTATGGCTTCATTGAACATAATGTCGAATGATTCTTAAAGATATCTAATCTTCTTTAGTTTTAATTTGTATGATTGACTTTATATTAGCAAGGCCAAATATTTGTTCTTATATCAAAACCATGCATCATGTTTAAAATTGAAAACCAAGGACAAGATTCATCACAAAAATCATCAAGCCTCCCATACAAAAGCTATCATGAATACCTTCAAAATCTCATGCATAGAATTAAGTCATCAAGTATTTTGTATCAAAACTTTTATTAAAAACAACAAGCATGATTTTATTGAGCGTTTTCAATCAAAGTTGGAAATCAGTATGATACACATCATTGTTTCTTTAGACAAAAGATTTGATTTATCTTTTTATGTGATTGATTTTATATAAGTATGCTCAAAATTTTCATATGAAAGTCATCCAACAAAACTCGAAAAGCAATACAAAATCATCACAATACACATAATTGTTTATACTATACAAGAAATTAATCACTACATTTAATTCTAATATTTTATTCATTTATCATAAAACATGTAATTTTCATGATCATTTTCAAAATTACTAGAATGATAAGCATGATCCTAATTTTTTACCATTTTCATTATATTATTTAAACATATAATTTTCAAGAAAAATAATTAAACTAAATTAAAAATAACTTATTAAAAGCATCATGTAATTTCGAAATAAATTAAGGCATTTTGATTACCTCATCGTTGAAAGCTGTTAAGGCATAGTTTGCCACCTCACCTTTGTTGATTTTCTCCTCGTCTTCGGATGAGCTCGATTTATGCTAATTTATGTTCTTTTTCTTGCGTTCATAGCAAATAGTTACATTCTTTTTATTCTTTAATTTTCGTTTAATGAACTTTTTTAATTTCATAGTGAGGAGTTCAAGTTCACCATCACTTTAGCTTATGCTCGAGTGGTCTTTGATTGTTCTTAGTCTGAAATCCTTCCTGTCCTTTGCAAGGTGGTTCTCAAGTTCTTCACGTGCATTGCACGTCATTTTATAGGTCATTAAAGACCCTATTAGTTCTTCAATCGGAAAGGTATTCAAATTTTTTTATTCTTAAATTACCATTACTTTTGAATCTCAATTCTTATTAAGAAAACATAAAATTTTGTTTATAAGTTCAAAATCCGAAAAACTTCTACGAAGTGCTTTTAAACCATTGACGACATCTGTAAAACGGGTGTACATGTCTCCAATGGTTTCACTTAGTTTCATATGAAATAGTTCAAAATTATAAATTAAAAGATTGATCTTCGAATCTTTTACTCTATTTGTGTCTTCGTGTGTCATTTTGAGAGTGTGCTAAATATCAAAAGTGGTTTCGCAAGTAGCAACCAAATTAAACTCAGTTTTATCTAAGGCGCAAAATAAGGCATTCATAGCCTATGCATTTAGAGAAAAAGTCTTCTTCTCCAAATCATTCCAATGGTTCATTAGAACAAAAGACCTTCGAAAACCATTTTTAATAATATTCCATAAATTTAAATCCAACGAAAGCAAAAAAACTCTCATTCAAGTTTTTCAGTATGTGTAGTCTGTCCCATTGAACAAGGGAGGACGAATGATAGAGTGCCCCTCTTGAAAGCTGAAAAGAGTCATTTCTCTTGGGTGTTAAACCAAATGAGAAATGCAAGGTTCTAATACCAATTGTTAGGATCAAGAGCGGCACTAAGAGGGGGGGGGGAGTGAATTAGTACAGTGGATAAAAACATCGATTTAAAAACTTCATTGCGATAAAATCGAACTCAGAAATGCTTAACTTTGAAAGTGAAGTAAGAGCGTATTGAAGGTAGTTTGCAGTTAATGTAAATTGTAAGAAGTAAATGCAAACCAGAGAACACGCTAATTTTATAGTGGTTCGATCGTCGTAATCTACATCCACTCCGCCGATTCCTCTACCGTCGAGGCCATCGGCATCCACTATCGGTCTTCCTTCAATAGGCGAAGACCAACCACCTTTTACAACTCGATTCTCCCTTTACTAGATTTAGGAGATAACCCTTACACCCCCACTTACTCCTCTCTCAAACTATTCTAACACTTAGACATTTTGAGAGGAGTTCACACAAGATTGCAACAGCGTTTCTTTCTATTTTTACTCTCAAGTCTTGTGTCTCTTAACCAGAGATGAGAGGGGTATTTATAGGCTTCAAGTTGATTCAAACTTGGAGACTAAAAAAATCTCATCCCAGGTTTCTTGGGTCCGGGCTGTACCACCGCCTATGCTGGGTGGTACCACCGCTAGTGTTAGTCTGACACTAACACTACACTAGTTGGTACCACCGCCCAGTTTAGCGGTACCACCGCTTGACATTAGGCGGTACTGTTAGAACCCTTGCAGATTCTAAACTTGGGGTTGATCTCTTTAGGGGATCGGCCTCCTTGAAACTCTATAGGGGTTCCTCCCTCCAAGTTGTTGCTCAAAGGCTACTGAAAAGATTCATCTCTTGCTTATGAAAAGAGGACGAATACATGACTATTTATAGGGCTTCTAAACCCTAACTCCTAATAGGACTCTTGCTCAAAACTCCTACTTCTAACCAACTCTTAATAGGACTCCTACTCAAGACTCCTATTCCTTTACAACTCCTTATTCTTCTCTAAGAAACAACCTCTAACCCTAGCCGACCTCTTCACCTCTTTAATAGGGGTCAGCTTAGGTAGGTTTTACATGAATGTCCCTCTCAATTAGGATTCTCCTAGTTAGAGTCCTAACCGACCCGCCCTCTTCAAATCATCCTTGTCCTTGAAGCTGACGATTCATGAATTTTGGAAATTTGATCTTCAAGTCGTCATAGTTCTCCCAAGTGGCATCTTCTATTGGTAGGTTCACCCATTGTATTAGCACTTTAGTAGTGGGTCATTGTCGTCGAGTCACGATTCGTCGATCAATAATGGTACTTGGCTGGGTCTGGAGTTCTCCTTGGATAGTCAAATTTGGCATGTGGCTTTGGGCTGTCTCCAAGCACTTATTTACAACTTCTGTCTGGCCGTCGATTTGTGGGTTATATGTCATACTCCTTTTCAATTTAGTACCCTGCATATAGAATAACTTTGTCCAAAATATGCTCGTGAAGATGCAAGTAGAATTTATCATAAGCTCAATGCGTCCCTTATAGTGTAATTTTTTTGAATCCCAATTGTAATAAGCCACGGAGCTTGGTGCTTCCTCTAAATTTTTTATAATCTTACTAGTCTCTGAATCTTCCTGCCATTCCATCTTAATATCCTCAAGGAAGTCGCTGGTCAGAAGTGAAACAGCCAAAACTTTAGCTTGCTCGGGTAGTTGTGAAAGCGCATCTGCAAGAATATTCTCTTTCCCCTTTTTGTAAGTTATTTCATAATCAAATCCAAGAAGTTTTGTTACCCATTTTTGCTGCTCAGGAGATAATATCTTTTGCTCCAAAAAGTACTTGAGGCTTTTATGGTCGGTTTTAATTTGAAATCGTCGACCAATCAAGTAGGGTCTCCACCTCGTTGCTGCGTGCACAATGGTGAGCATCTCCTTATCATATATTGACTTATTTTGATGGGAGGGAGATAATGTCTTGCTATTGTATGTGAGTGGTCGACCATCTTGCATGAGAATGGCTCCAATTCTGACTCCAGATGCGTCGGCCTCAATAATGAAGGGTCGGTTGAAATCTGGTAGTGTTAGCACCGGCGTCGTCGTCATGGCTGCCTTAAGTTTGTCGAAGGAAGTGGAGGCTCTGTCCAACCATTGGAAGACATCTTTTTCCAGTAAGGAAGTAAGTGGTGCATTGATCTTTCCATAGTTTTTTATGAACTTGCGGTAGTAGCCTGTTAAACCCAGAAAGCCATGTAGCAATTTTATGTTTCTGGGGGTCGGCAAGTTTTGCATAGCTCCAATTTTGAAGGGGTCCACTTCCATACTTTCCTCTGATATGATATGCCTAAGATATTCCACCTTCTATTGAAGAAAGCAAAAATTTGTAGTGGTTGTTGTGTGTTCAAAAGGTGGTTTTCGGTATGTCTTCTTCGCACGCTTGTATTTGATGATACCCGGATCAAAGGTCCAGCTTTGTGAAGATTTGTGCTCCCTTTCATCTAGCAATTCATCTACTATTGGAATAAGGTATTTTTCCTTGATGGTTATGCCATTGAGAGCTCGGTAATCAACACATATTTGCTTTGTTCCGTCCATCTTGCGTACAAGTAGCACCGGTAAAGAGTAGAGGTTGCAACTTGGCCAAATAACTCTTGTTTCGAGCATCTCTTTTACAATCCTTTCTATTTCATCCTTCTGGAGATGTGGATACTGATATGGCTGAGCATTTGCTGAAGATTTGCTTGGAAGAATCATTATACAATGATCATGCCGACGGGTAAGAGGTAGGTTGCGCGGTTCGTCAAATATATTTGAAAATTCAGCAAGCAAAGGAAGTAGATTTGGATCTTCAAATTCTATTGGCTCTCCCTTAGTTTGCTATTCAAGTTGTACCAAAAATCCACTACATGCTTTATGTAAAACTTTCTCCATTTGTTGTGTGCAAATCGTTGTTATGTCGCCCCCACATTTCCCGTGCAATGTCACCTATTTCTCCTTATTGTAAAATTTCATAATTAGTTTCATAAAATTTCAGGAAATATCACCTAATGTCATCAACCATTTAATTCTGAGCATGGCCTCATGATTATTAAGAGGGAGAAGGAAGAAATATGCAATTATCTCTTAGTCCTGCAGCAATAGTTTCTCTTGCGGGCGCCTACGATCACAATTCAAAATCCGTTCATCGGTGACCTTAATATCAAACCTGTAGTGATTCTCGATAGATAATGCTATCCGAATAGCAAGCTTACTATTTAGGAAGTTAGTAGTACTGCCCGTGTCGATGAGAACAGTGACCGGTTGTTGTTTGAGAAGGCCTCCAACTTTCATCGTTTACGGGTTTGAGTAACCGGCTAGTGCGTGTACTGTAATGTCAGTTTCTTCTGCATCTTCTTTATGTTCAAGGTTCTCTTCTGAATGTTCAATGACCTCTTCTTCTATTGGTTAAATCATAAGAAGTCTCCCTTTCATCGTTTGCGGGTTTGAGTAGCTAGCTAGTGTGTGTACTGTAACGTCGGTTGGTTGTGGCTCTTCTTCCTCATCTTCTTCGTTATGTTTAAGGCTCTCTTTTGAATGCTCAATGACCTTTTCTTCTACTGGTTCAATCACAAGAAGTCTCCCTGTTCTACAGCAATGCTTGTAACTCCACGGCTCGTCGCAATGCCAACATAACCGCTTCGCAGATTGCTCCCGAAGCTCTTCTCTTGTCAACTTCTTTGGTGCAGGGACTCGATCGACAGTAGGGGGGGCTGAGGGCTTTAGTATTTCTGGTTGAGGAGCAACTCTAGTCCTCCAAGGTTCATGATTCAATTGCTCCTCTTGATGTCGTGCGAAAGAGATGGCTGCCATAAGCGTGTACGGTTGTCGCGCTTTAACTTCTCCCCGGATCTCTGGCTTCAGGCCCTCAATGAAGGTTGTCAATAGTTGTTTTTGAGACCAATCATGAGTTTGATTAGATAACATTTTAAACCTGGTTTGGTACTCCTGAATGGTGGAGGTTTGTCGGATCTTTTCTAATTGTCCGTCAATATTCTCGTAATCGGTTGGTCTGAAGTAGATCGGCAATCCTTCTTTGAATTATCGCCATGAAAGGACTCCATAAGTGTGTTCAAACTAGTCAAACCACTATATGGCATCCCCTTCAAGATGTATAGCTATAATTTTCACCATAGATGCGTCTGTGGTTTTGTGGTACCAAAAATATCACTCTGCACGCGAAATCCAACCAATCGGGTCTCCTTCTTCCCATCTAGGGAATTATACTCTCATGCATGGATAGTTGGGGTCGGTCATAGAGCTTTCCCTCTCTTGGAAGTCATATCTTTGGGCTTGGTGCGATTGGGCAAAGCTCTCTCCTTGATGTGATTTCTTCGGGCTTAGTGGTTGGCCCAATCTGAGTTCGGTAAAGAGCATCCGAATCTTATGCTCCATTCGCACCTCGAAGGCTTCGAATTTAGTATTGATTACCTCCTCAGATGCCATAGTATATGCCTCCAAATCTGTGATGTTATGATCTCTCTTTTGTTGTCGGGTTAAAGGCGTGTATAGGTTGAGAGAGGTGATGGTCGAAAGGGTTGGTAGATTGGTAGATGTAGGCTACGGTTTAGGCTTGTTTTGTGGCTATTTTGGGTGTAGTTTGAGGGTGTGGTTTAGTGGAGTTTTAGGGCTGTGGATGAAAGTTTTGGATCTGTGGTGGATGGTAGCATAGGTTTGATAGAAATAAGTGGAAGTTGCAGCAAGTATGTGCTGTCTTGTAAGATTAGAATTGTCGTCGAAGAAATAACAGTTTCTCGATGTAATTTCCACCAAAAACTTGAGAGAATTGAGAAGGGAATTGATAACAAAATCATAGTTTATATGACAGCAAGGATGTCTAATTTAATCAAGAAAATTTCGGCAGTATAACAGCAAGGAAATTGGTGCAAGTTGAAATTGCAGAATTCTCGTCGAAAAATTTCAGCGGTTTACGACGAAAATTTGCAACAACACAAAATCATTTTTAGAGTTGAATTCCTTAATATATCAATCTTAGATGAAAGCCAAGATGATCTATGAAGTGTATAAGAAATTTCATTCAAAAAAATTGCAAATAGATGGGTTAAGGCAACAATATGCGGTTGAAATTTTCTGCAGCACAGATTTTTAAGTATAGCAGATTGGACGTAAAAGATCAGTGGTTTCTATTGAGAATTTTTTAATGAAACTAAAGGAAAATCTACTGTTAGAAAGTGTCAAAGCTATCATAAAAATTTCATAGAGATTTGGATAGAAACAACGTAGTATCAAAATAAAAAAAAATAGTGCTATGCGGTTGAAATTTTATAGTGCAGATTTTTAAGTATAGCAGATTAGACGTAAAATATCAATGGTTTATATTGAGAATTTTTTTGACAAAACTAAAGAAAATCTGCTGTTAGGAAATGTTAAAGATGTCATAAAAATTTCGTAGAGATTTGGATAGAAAAATCATAGTAGCAAGATCAAACAAACGGTGCTATACGGCTGGAATTCTGCAATGTATCTTTCGTCGTAGAGATGAAAACTTTTTGATGAAAAGTTTATGCAGCAATATAGGAATAATTTTTTTGTGATTTTCAAATAAGGATAAATAAATTGCAGCAGCAGTAAGGTAGAAAACTAGAACCCGTTGCAATTCACGGGGAGATCAAAGGATGATTCGTGGTGGTGGAGATGATGGCGGAATTTGGCGACGATCTTTTAAGCAATTGTGGGAATTGCTTTAGGCGGTTATGGAGGGTTGATGGATGGTTGTGGAAGGGTAGCGAGACGCCAAGAACACTACTCTGATACCAGGTGTTAGAACCCTTGTAGATTCTAAACTTGGGGTTGATCTCTTTAGGGGATCGGCCTCCTTGGAACTCTATAGGGGTTCCTCCCTCCAAGTTGCTACTCAAAGGCTACAGAAAAGATTCATCTCTTGCTTATGAAAAGAGGAGGAATACATGACTATTTATAGGGCTTTTAAACCCTAACTCCTAATAGGACTCCTACTCAAGATTCCTACTTCTAACCAACTCCTAATAGGACTCCTACTCAAGACTCCTATTCCTTTACAACTCCTTATTCTTCTTTAAGAAACAACATCCTAACCTTAGCCGGCCTCTTCACATCTTTCATAGGGGTCAGCTTAGGTAGGTTTTACATGAATGTCCCTCTTAATTAGGACTCTCCAAGCTAGAGTCCTAACAGGTACCACCTCCCAGACTGGCAATACCACCGCCTTCAGCCTCTTGGAGGCTGTGTCTGGGTGGTACAATTGCCTAACACAGTCTCGGAGACTATGCCACGACGATGTAACCTCTTGGGGTACTATTTGGGCCTTTTCATTGGGCTCAACATAGTTTTTACATGGGCCCAATGTTGAATCTCGGATTTTGATGATGAAGTCAATTGTCATTTGTTATCTAATCTATATGATGAAATAAGTGTGTAGGATTAACTACGATGAAAGTAAGACATGCAGCAGGAGTTGCGCCGAAGTCAAGACAATGATCACGTTGGGAGTTCGAGAGTTCGACAGAAGTTCGGACAATCGTCGGAGGTTCTACGGGAACAAATCCGAGAAGTCCATGAGCTTACCAAAGAAGCTCGTCAGAACTCGCCAAGTGAATCGTCGCAAGTCCAGGAGTTTGCCAGAAGTCCACAGGAGCATCACCGAGGGTTCATCGGATGATCGATGGAAGTTCACCGGAAGCTCGCCAGAAGAAGCGATTGACGCACCGGAGCAAGTTGCAGTAAATGTCTTAGGGAATATCGTAGTTAGCACAATGATTAAGTTGGAAATGGGAGGTGATCCCATTAACTTAATCTTGGGGCAATTGGGCCCCTGAAAAACCCAAATTGGGCCGAATGGTTCAACCCATTCGGACCCTGATTTCTGCCAGGTGGTTGAATCGCCCAAGGCAGGAGGTTGCACCGCCTAGGCTCAGTCTCCGAGCGAGACTGGGAGGTGCAACCGCTCCAGCCAGGTGGTGGCACCGCCTGGGCTCAGTCTCCGAGCGAGACTGGGCGGTGCAACCTCCCCTGACAGGAGGTGGCACTACCTGGGCTCGATCTCCGAGCACTGGCTGAGCAGTGCAACCACCTCAGTCAGGAGGTTGCACTGCCTGAGCTCAGTCTTCGAGCTCTGGCAGGAGGTGCAACCGCCCCTGATAGGAGTTGGCACCGCCTAGAGGCTCAGTCTTCGAGCTCTATCAGGCGGTGCAACCGCTCCATTCAGGAGGTGCAACTGCCTGATCCCGGAATTCCGGGAATTGACAGTTTTGAGCTCCAAATTTGAACTGGGTTGGGGCCTATAAATACCCCACCCATTCAGCACTGAAAGAGCACAGAATAAACACCGAAATCTTGATCTTGTTCTGCGATTTTTAGAGCTCAAAATTGTGTTGAATCTCGGATTTTGATGATGAAGTCAATTGTCATTTGTTATCTAATCTATGTGTTGAGATAAGTGTGCAGGATTAACTACGATGAGATTAAGACAAGCAGCAGGAGTTGCCCCGGAGTCAAGATCATGATCACGTTGGGAGTTCGAGAGTTCGACGGAAGCTTGGACGGTCGTCGGAGGTTCAGAGAGAACAGATCCGAGAAGTCCAGAAGCTTGCCAAGCGAAGCTCGTCGGAACTCGCCAAGTGGATCGTCGCAAAGTCCAGGAGTATGCCGGATGTCCGCAGGAGGATCACCGAGGGTTATCGGTTGATCGACGGAAGTTGGCCGGAAACTCGCCGGAAGAAGCGATTGACGCATCGGAGCAAGCTGCAGGAGTTGTCTTAGAGATAATCGTAGTTAGCACGATGATTAAGCATGAAAATGGGAAGTGATCCCATTAGCTTAATCTTGGGGCAATTGGGCCCCTGAAAAGATTCAAAGTGGGTCGAATGGAGTGAACCATTCGGACCCTGATTGCACCAGGAGGTGCAACCGCCCCAGCCAGGAGGTGCAACCGCCTGGGCTGTGGGGCTGGGAGGTGCAACCGCCCCAGCCAGGAGGTGCAACCGCCAGGGGTGCACGGCTGGGAGGTGCAACCGCCCCAGCCAGGAGGTGCAACCGCCAGGGGTGCACGGCTGGGAGGTGCAACCGCTCCAGCCAAGAGGTTGCACCGCCAGAGCTCAAGTTCCGAGCTCTGCCAGGCGATGCAACCACCAAGCTCAGTCTTCGAGCTTTGGCAGAGTGGTGCATCAGCCTGAGCTCAGTCTCGAGCTTTGCAAGGTGATGAATTCACCAAGCTCAGTCTTCGAGCTATGGCAGAATGGTGCATCAGCTTGAGCTCAGTTTGGAGCTCTGCCAAGTGATGCAACCACCAAGCTCAGATTTCGAGCTCTGCCAGGTGATGCAACCACCAAGCTCAGTCTTCGAGCTCTGCCAGGTGATGCAACCATTGAGCTCAGTCTTCGAGCTCTGGCAGAGAAGAAGCAATCGGCAGAGCTCAGTCTTCGAGCTCTGCCAGGCGGTGCCACCTCTCCAGTTGAGAGGTGCAACCGCCTGATCCCAGAAATTCTGGGATTAGATCGATTTGATCGTTTTGAGCTCGAATTTTGAATTGGGTTGGGGCCTATAAATACCCCACCCATTCAGCACTGAAAAGACACAGACATATACCGAAATTGTGATCTTTTCTGTGATTCTAAAGAGCTCAAAAGTGTTGTAAATCCTTGAGTCTCCTCCTTCTGTTCTTCAAGTTTTCAACTGTAAAGTGAGGAGAGAAAGGTCTGTAAAGGTTGTCTCCTAAGCCTGTCAAAAGGAGAGAAACTGTAAGAGGGAAGTTTGGCCTTCGCCCATTGAAGGAAGGCAGCTAGTTGACGTCGGCAACCTCATCGGTGGAGGAAGCCAAAAGTGGAGTAGGTCAAGGCTGACCGAACCACTCTAAATCTCTGGTTTGCGTTTAATTTCGAGCACTCTATCATTACTGCAAACCTCCCTCATCACTACTGCTCTCTGCGCTTTCACGAACAAGTTCTAAGTGCTGTTCTTCCAAATCTGCATTCAGACGTAAACTTGTATTTTCGTACATTACAGTTTACGTTTACGTTTGATTCTGCAGAACTGTTTTCCGCGCTTTTACGAACGAGCTTCCTTGCAGTTTACGCTTACATTTTAATCCTATTAATAACTGCAATCTGTCCTCTACGATCTTACGAACGAGTTTTAACATTTAGACGTAAAACTGCATTCGGACGTAAATCGGCTTTCTTCGCTCAATCATCAGATTTCAGTTTACGTTTACGTCTTGATTTCAACTGCATACTGCCTTCTGCGAATATACAAACGAGTTTCAAAGTTTAGACGCAAATCTGCGTTTAGACGTAAAACTGCGTTTAAACGTAAAACTGCGTTTAGACGTAAATCTGCGTTTAGACGTAAAACTACGTTTAGACGTAAAACTGCGTTTAGACGCAAATCTGCGTTTAGACGTAAATCTGCATTTAGACGCAAAACTGCGCTTAGACGCAAAACTGCGCTTAGACGCAATCTGCGCTTAGACGCAAAACTGCGCTTAGACGCAATCTGCGCTTAAGACGCAAACTGCACTTAGATACAAACTGAGAATTTGCTTTTGCATCATAATCGTTTTTGAACGAACGCAGCTTTTTGTTTTTAAATTATTATAAAATTTCCGCTGCACTAATTCACCCCCCCCCTCTTAGTGCTCTTGATCCTAACAATTGGTATCAGAGCTCGGTTAACTCTCTAAAGGATTAAAACCCAAGAGAGATGGCATACGCCGGAAACCAAGAGGGGCATTCGATTACACGTCCACCCATGTTCAGTGGAACGGACTACACTTACTGGAAGACCCGAATGAGGATCTTTCTTATTTCTATGGATTTTGAACTATGGAACCTTGTTGAAAATGGATTTTCAAAATCTTCTCTTCCAATGATCGATTGGAACGATTTGGAAAAGAAGGCTTTCGCTCTTAATGCAAAGGCTATGAATGCCTTATTTTGCGCACTAGATAAAAACGAATTTAATCGTGTTTCAACTTGCGAAACTGCTTTTGATATTTGGCACACACTTGAAGTGACCCACGAGGGCACAAGTAGAGTGAAAGAGTCAAAAATCAATCTGTTGCTGCATTCTTTTGAACTTTTTCGAATGAAACCGAGTGAAACCATTGGCGACATGTTTACCCGTTTCACGGATGTCGTCAACGGTTTAAAAGGTCTCGGAAAGAGCTTTTCGGATTTTGAGCTTGTTAATAAGATACTAAGATCCCTTCCTAAGAGTTGGGATCCTAAAGTCACCGCCATTCAAGAGGCAAAAGATCTGCAAAATTTCCCTCTTGAAGAACTAATCGGGTCATTAATGACCTACGAAATGACCTGCAAAGCTCATGAAGAGCAGGAAGACATCCTTCCAAAGAACAGGAAGGATATGGCACTTAAGACTTCTGAATGCCACTTGAGAGAAAACTCAAGTGATGAGGATTGCGACGATGACTTGGCACTTTTGACAAGAAAGTTTAAAAAATTCTTCAAAAGAAACAAGTTTAAAAACGATGTGAAAAATAAACTTGAACCTAAGAAAGACCAGGTGATCTGCTATGAATGTAAAAAGCCGGGACATTACAAAAATGATTGTCCCCAAGTCAAGAAAAGAACAACAAAGAAGAAGGCGCTCCAAGCAACATGGGATGATTCGAGCGCATCCGAGGAAGAAGAATCCAACACCGAGCAAGTTGCTCATTACGCCTTTATGGCCATCGAAGGGGAGGTAACGGATTTATTAGATGCTGATTTATCTTTCGATGAATTATTAAATGCCTTCCATGATTTATTTAATGAATGCAAAGTTATAAATAAGAAATACAAGTTGCTAAAAAAGCTACATGATAATCTTACTTGTGAGTTTGATAAGTTAAAAGTCGAACATCATGATAGTTTAAACTCATGCATCAAATGTCATGATTTAGAAACTATACGAAAAGAAAACTTGCTGCTTAAGGACACCTTGAAGAAATTCGAGGTTGGTAGCAAGTCATTAAACATGATCCTTACAAACAAGGGTCATGCTCCCAAAAGAAGTGGAATTGGATTTGTGAGGAGTCCTCACCAAAATCCAACTACCTTTGTAAAAGGCCACATCTTACACGTTCAACACCAAACCAAGTGCAACTTTTGTTGCAAATCTGGACACAAGACACATTGTTGTCCATTCAAGAAAATAAGTCCAAACAAATTAATTTGGGTTCCTAAAGGAACCATGATAAACTCTATGCAACATGATAGAAATTATAGATCTGTTTATGAGGCACCCAAAAGAAAATGGGTTCCTAAAGATCATCCGTTCCTATAAAAACATTAAAAGTCTAGGCCGGAGCAAGAAATAATGTTCTGCTCCTTAACTGTCAATGATCATAAACCAAGAATCAAAAAGGAACTCGCAACGCTTAAGTAACAAGTGGAAGCTATGAAATCACAAAAACGATACAATTAGAAACTTATGATATCCAAATTCACATACCCCCCCTGATCTTCAAAACCTGTTCATCTACGAATTAATTCTTGTAGAAACTAAACATGTCATGATCTTAAAAGGGACACCAAACAAACATTCGTATGCACGTTAAAAGATCTATCTAACAAAGAGCTTCTTCCTTAAATAAAAACTTATACGAAATCATGTAACAAACATCAATTGCTCTGAAACTCTCCTCAAGGCAAAACATCCTAAAAATGCTCACCTGCTGCAGGCGGTGGCACCTCTCCAGCTGGCGGTTGCACCTCCAGCCTTCACGGGTTGCCAGAGGTTGCACCGCTCCAGCCAGAGGTGCAACCGCCAGCAGCTCTGCCCTCTTAAAATCACGCTAGGGCCGGCTAAGGAACCGACCCCAACTCACCCCCATTCCCTCCTCTACTCTTCCAAGACTCCTCCATTCCCACTTCACTCCTCTAAGCCTTCCAAATACCTCTCATTTCGGAGCAAAACATCAAGAATCCTCCCTTCTCTTGAAGATTTCACAAAGTAGTAATGGGATCTAGAAGATCCTCAAGGGACAAGGGAAAGAGGAGAGTAGTAGAAGAGTTTGATCTCACTCTTTTTGATTCCAAAAACCATGCTGAAAAATTTCTCTCCTTCGAACTAAGAAGCATTAATAAGGGAAAATATGTAGATCTGAATGAACTAAGAGATGTAGAGACTATACATTGGTTTGCAAACCTAAATCTACTTCCCATTTTGCAAATCAACGAACCCATTTATCCTAGACTAGTTCGATTGTTTTACAACAACATGCAAAAAGATGATGAAGAAAGGATATCAACCTATCTCTTAGGACAACACATTTCAATCACTGATAGATTCATTTGTGATATAATAGGTATCCCCATGAAAAGCATAGGACTTTACTTCAAAGGATCATGGGATGAAAACACTATTGGAACATCTTACGTTGACGCCTTAGGAACAATCCTTGCCAATCCTAACATAGAATCTATTTCTAAAAGTTGTGAACATCTAATGCCTTTTAACACTAAGATACTTCATCATATCATGACTAGTATAATTCTTCCTAAGCAATTTCATCATGATGAAGTAAGTCAATTGGAATTAGGAATTATGTACCTAATTATGAAAGAACGTGACATTTGTCTTGGCTATCTGATCCAACAAAACATGTTGGAATTATCTACAAAAGATATGATGCTCCCATATGGTGGAATTATTACTAGAATAATGAAAGCTTACGACATTCAAATACCACTAGAAGAAGAAGTAATGAAATCAGATAGATACAGCATAATAAACAAAAATCTACTTCACCGTCTAAGATGTCACTATAGAAACGGTAACTGGGTTAGAATGCCTAGAAGAACTAATCCCCCTGAACCTGAACCTGAACCAGAGCCGGAAACCCCAATCTTTAGGAGTACCCACTCTCCTCCAATCTGTCCCTTTGAGGAAACACATCCGGTTGAGCAGACTCACACATCATCCATCGAAGATATCGGGATTCGGATGGACCGATTTGAGCAACGACAAGAACGGCTTGAACTTCGACAAGATCAAATCCTAACCGAGCTACAACAAATCCATCGACAATTTGACTCTTTATTTAGGCACTTTAATCTTCCACCTCATGAATAAGCTTGTATAAACATCTGATGTTGTAAACTCCTTATGTTATTCATGAAGGACTTTGTCTTTATGGTTACCTGATATGCTGTACATATGTTACCCTGATATAGTTATCTTTGTCTGTGTAAGCATATTTTGCAAACATCTCTTGTTGTTTATCTCGGTTTTTGCACTAAAACTAAAAAGGTTTAAAAACCTATGCCTTGAAAATATGAAGCAACATACCAATGTAAGTTGATAAGTCAGTATGACATTGATATGGTAGCTATTGCTAAAATGATTGCTATCATGCCATGTATCAAACAAAAATTTGCATCATACGAGCTGATATCTTACCATGTAATGCAATGCTACACTTGCTGAAATAAAAATCCTGCTATGCAATATGATATAATGCTGCACTTGAAATAATTGTGTTACTACATCAAAATTATTTTTCGGATGTTATCACTATTACATGCCTTGAGAACGCTTGATCAAACAACATATTGCAAATTATGTGACAAATATTTTTAACCAAATGCATGTAAAAAGTTCATTTTTCGAGTTGTATGCTAAAAATGGGATGTTCCCGTACACTCTTATGAAAACTCCTTGGAAAATGACTTTCCTCCGTCAAGCAAAAACAATAAAGTGATATATGTGTCATGACTTCCTTTATTTGCTTGATAATGCTATCATGCTTTTTGTTGATGACAAAGGGGGAGAAAAATATGAATTGATATACACTATGTCATAGTTGCAAATACTGGAGAAAAATATGAATTGATATACACTATGTCATAGCTGAACTGCAATAATCATATCTATGTCATAGTTGCAAATACTTGAGTGATGCTATAAACAATATTATGCCATCCTTGCATCACCAAGAGATATGTGAACATGTACTATAGTTTGCATCTTATCTTAATTTGATATTGTGAAGAAAATGCAAACTTACTAGAAAATCTCAAATGTAAGCATCATGTAAAAAGTCCTTCGTAGCTTTATATGATTGCATGATGATTAGTTACAAACACAATCATACAAACTTGTTGATGTATGTCATGCCTTGACATAATTCTTGAAGAGATACATCATGATAGGCATCATGATGGGAGCATTGATAAGTTTAACTGATCTAACTTATCAATGCGTCACTTGAATTCAAAGGTCTTGAATTCAAGGTTGACTTATCTCAACTATGGCATATAGATAGGGGGAGTTAAGGATAACTCCTTTATCAATTGATTGTCATCATCAAAAAGGGGGAGATTGTTGAATCTCGGATTTTGATGATGAAGTCAATTGTCATTTGTTATCTAATCTATGTGTTGAGATAAGTGTGCAGGATTAACTACGATGAGATTAAGACAAGCAGCAGGAGTTGCCCCGGAGTCAAGATCATGATCACGTTGGGAGTTCGAGAGTTCGACGGAAGCTTGGACGGTCGTCGGAGGTTCAGAGAGAACAGATCCGAGAAGTCCAGAAGCTTGCCAAGCGAAGCTCGTCGGAACTCGCCAAGTGGATCGTCGCAAAGTCCAGGAGTATGCCGGATGTCCGCAGGAGGATCACCGAGGGTTATCGGTTGATCGACGGAAGTTGGCCGGAAACTCGCCGGAAGAAGCGATTGACGCATCGGAGCAAGCTGCAGGAGTTGTCTTAGAGATAATCGTAGTTAGCACGATGATTAAGCATGAAAATGGGAAGTGATCCCATTAGCTTAATCTTGGGGCAATTGGGCCCCTGAAAAGATTCAAAGTGGGTCGAATGGAGTGAACCATTCGGACCCTGATTGCACCAGGAGGTGCAACCGCCCCAGCCAGGAGGTGCAACCGCCTGGGCTGTGGGGCTGGGAGGTGCAACCGCCCCAGCCAGGAGGTGCAACCGCCAGGGGTGCACGGCTGGGAGGTGCAACCGCCCCAGCCAGGAGGTGCAACCGCCAGGGGTGCACGGTTGGGAGGTGCAACCGCTCCAGCCAAGAGGTTGCACCGCCAGAGCTCAAGTTCCGAGCTCTGCCAGGCGATGCAACCACCAAGCTCAGTCTTCGAGCTTTGGCAGAGTGGTGCATCAGCCTGAGCTCAGTCTCGAGCTTTGCAAGGTGATGAATTCACCAAGCTCAGTCTTCGAGCTATGGCAGAATGGTGCATCAGCTTGAGCTCAGTTTGGAGCTCTGCCAAGTGATGCAACCACCAAGCTCAGATTTCGAGCTCTGCCAGGTGATGCAACCACCAAGCTCAGTCTTCGAGCTCTGCCAGGTGATGCAACCATTGAGCTCAGTCTTCGAGCTCTGGCAGAGAAGAAGCAATCGGCAGAGCTCAGTCTTCGAGCTCTGCCAGGCGGTGCCACCTCTCCAGTTGAGAGGTGCAACCGCCTGATCCCAGAAATTCTGGGATTAGATCGATTTGATCGTTTTGAGCTCGAATTTTGAATTGGGTTGGGGCCTATAAATACCCCACCCATTCAGCACTGAAAAGACACAGACATATACCGAAATTGTGATCTTTTCTGTGATTCTAAAGAGCTCAAAAGTGTTGTAAATCCTTGAGTCTCCTCCTTCTGTTCTTCAAGTTTTCAACTGTAAAGTGAGGAGAGAAAGGTCTGTAAAGGTTGTCTCCTAAGCCTGTCAAAAGGAGAGAAACTGTAAGAGGGAAGTTTGGCCTTCGCCCATTGAAGGAAGGCAGCTAGTTGACGTCGGCAACCTCATCGGTGGAGGAAGCCAAAAGTGGAGTAGGTCAAGGCTGACCGAACCACTCTAAATCTCTGGTTTGCGTTTAATTTCGAGCACTCTATCATTACTGCAAACCTCCCTCATCACTACTGCTCTCTGCGCTTTCACGAACAAGTTCTAAGTGCTGTTCTTCCAAATCTGCATTCAGACGTAAACTTGTATTTTCGTACATTACAGTTTACGTTTACGTTTGATTCTGCAGAACTGTTTTCCGCGCTTTTACGAACGAGCTTCCTTGCAGTTTACGCTTACATTTTAATCCTATTAATAACTGCAATCTGTCCTCTACGATCTTACGAACGAGTTTTAACATTTAGACGTAAAACTGCATTCGGACGTAAATCGGCTTTCTTCGCTCAATCATCAGATTTCAGTTTACGTTTACGTCTTGATTTCAACTGCATACTGCCTTCTGCGAATATACAAACGAGTTTCAAAGTTTAGACGCAAATCTGCGTTTAGACGTAAAACTGCGTTTAAACGTAAAACTGCGTTTAGACGTAAATCTGCGTTTAGACGTAAAACTACGTTTAGACGTAAAACTGCGTTTAGACGCAAATCTGCGTTTAGACGTAAATCTGCATTTAGACGCAAAACTGCGCTTAGACGCAAAACTGCGCTTAGACGCAATCTGCGCTTAGACGCAAAACTGCGCTTAGACGCAATCTGCGCTTAAGACGCAAACTGCACTTAGATACAAACTGAGAATTTGCTTTTGCATCATAATCGTTTTTGAACGAACGCAGCTTTTTGTTTTTAAATTATTATAAAATTTCCGCTGCACTAATTCACCCCCCCCCTCTTAGTGCTCTTGATCCTAACAAATTGTTGTAAAGGCCAAAAGTTCTTCTCCCTCTTTTCTTCCAAGTTCTGAGCTGTAAAGAGATGAGAGAAAATTCTGTAAGGTTTGTCTCCTAAGCCCGTCAAAAGGAGTGAAACTATAAAAGGGTGGTTGGCCTTCGCCTATTGAAGGAAGGCCTCTAGTTGACGTCGGTGACGTCGTCTGTGGAGGAAGCCAAAAGTGGAGTAGGTCAAGATTGACCGAACCACTCTAAATCTCGGTTTGCATTTACTTTGAGCATATTATCTTTACTGCAAACCTCCTCTAAAGCTTACTGCTTTCTGCGCATATACGATCGGGTTTCAAGCTTTGCACTTTTCAAATCAGCGTTTAGACGTAAATCTGTTTTTTCGTACAATCATCATATTTCAGTTTGCGTTTACCTTTTAATTTCAATCATAACTGCAAACTGCCTTTATATCCTTGCTTAAACTGTATCTCACCTAATCAAGTGATTTATGAATCAGCATTTAGACGTAAATCGGCTTCTTCGTACGAACGTCGTATTTCAATTTGCGCTTATATTCTGGTTTTCATAATAACTGCAAACTGCCTTCATAGATTGATTTTAACGTCATCTCACTTGATCTTAAGTTAAAGTAATCTTAGAATCGGCTTTCACACCGAAATCGTTTTTATCGCTCGAACGTGTTTTATCATTGAAAGATTTCCGCTGCACTAATTCACCCCCCCCCTCTTAATGCTCTTGATCCTAACAAATGGTATCAGAGCGGGGTTAACTCTCAAACGGATTAAAACCCAAGAGAGATGGCATACGCCGGAAACCAACAGGGCCACTCTATTACACATCCACCCATGTTCAATGGGACGTACTACACCTATTGGAAGACCCGAATGAGGATCTTTCTTATTTTTATGGATTTTGAACTTTGGAATCTTGTCGAAAAAAGATTTTCGAAGTCTTCTCTTCCAATGATCGATTGGAATGAATTGGAGAAGAAGGCTTTCGCTCTTAATGCAAAGGCTATGAATGCCTTATTTTGTGCACTTAATAAAAATGAGTTCAACTGTGTTTCGATTTGTGAAACCGCATTTGATATTTGGCACACACTCGAAGTGACTCACGAAGGCACAAGTAGAGTGAAAGAGTCAAAAATCAACCTTTTGTTACACTCTTTCGAACTTTTTCAGATGAAACCGAGTGGGACTATTAGCGACATGTTTACCCGTTTCACGGATGTCGTCAACGGTCTAAAAGGACTCAGAAAAAGTTTTTCAGATTTGGAACTCGTAAATAAGATTATAAGATCCCTTCCTAAGAGTTGGGATCCTAAAGTCACTGCTATTCAAGAGGCTAAAGATCTAAACAACTTCCCTCTTGAAGAACTAATCGGGTCATTAATGACCTACGAGATGACTTGCAATGCTCATGAGGAGCAAGAAGACATCCTTCCAAAGAACAGGAAGGATATGACACTTAAAATTTCAGAAGACCACTTGAGAGAAAACTCAAGTGATGAGGACTGTGACGATAACTTGGCACTTCTAACAAGAAAATTTAAAAAATTCATTAAAAGAAACAAGTTTAAGAATGAAACAAAAAATAAATTTGAACCCAAGAAGGACCAAGTTATTTGCTATGAGTGCAAGAAGCCAGGACACTACAAGAGTGATTGTCCCCAAATGAAGAAGAGGACATCAAAGAAGAAGGCGCTCAAAGCAACATGGGATGACTCGAGCGCGTCCGAAGAAGAGGAGTCCAACACCGAGCAAGTTGCTCATTACGCCTTAATGGCCATCGGAGAGGAGGTAACAAATTTAATAGATGCAGATTTATCATTTGATGAATTATTAAATGCCTTCCATGACTTATTTGATGAATGCAAGATTATTAGTAAAAAATATAAATTGCTAAAAAAGGAGCATGATAGTCTTACTTGTAATTTCGATAAGATAAAAACTGAATATCATGATAGTTTAAGTTATTGCATAAAGTGCCATGATCTAGAAACTCTCCAAAAGGAAACTTGCTACTTAAGGACACCTTGAAGAAATTCGAGGTTGGTAGCAAGTCATTGAACATGATCCTTGCAAACAAGGGTCACGTTCCCAAAAGAAGTGGAATCGGATTTGTGAGAAGTCCTCACCAAAATCCAACCACCTTCATAAAAGGCCCTATCTTACATGTTCGACACTAAAGCAAATGCAACTTTTGTTGTAAACTTGGACACAAAACGCATTATTGTCCATTCAAGAAAATTAGTCCGAACAAATTAATTTGAGTTCCTAAAGGAACCATAATAAATTCTATGCAATATGATAAGCAAATGGGTACCTAAAAATCATCCTTTCCTGTAAAGACATAAAAAATTATAAGCTGGATCAAGAAATAATATCCTGCTCCTTGGATTCTCGATATTCATTACCCGAGATCCAAAAAGAACTCGCGATGCTCTCTAGCCTAAATAACAGATGAAGATTAGAAATTTAAAATCACAAATGCAATTTAGATACCATCCTATTTGATTTCTCAGAATTGGAAACCCATGATTCTCAATTCACATATCTTCTGGATTTTCGAACCCATCGATTTCATCCGTTCATAACTTTCGAATCCAACTCTATATCATGAACTGACTAAGTTTATCATGAACTTGCAAGGCTTACCAACTTGAACAAACTGTCACAAACATGTGTACGACATTGAGAGTATGCACGTCAAAAGATCTATCTTGATCGTGTTAGGATCGAGAGCACTAAGAGGGGGGGGGGGTGAATTAGTGCAGCGGAAATCTTACAGCGATTTTAAAAACGAAAGCTGCGTTCGTCCGATAAAAAATGATTTCGATATAAAAGCAGAATCACAGTGCAGTTTGCGTCTAAGCGCAGTTTTGCGTCTAAGCGCAGTTTGCGTCTAAACACAGTTTGCGTATAAGCACAGTTTGCGTCTAAGCACAGTTTGCGTTTAAGCGCAGTTTGCGTCTAAACTCAGTTTTACGTCCAAACGCAGTTTTACGTCTAAACGCAGTTTTACGTCTAAACGCAATTTTACGTCTAAACGCAGTTTTGCGTCTAAACGCAGTTTTACGTCTAAACGCAGTTTTACGTCTAAACGCAGTTTTACGTCTAAACGCAGTTTTGCGTCTAAACGCAGTTTTACGTCTAAACGTAATTTTACGTCTAAATGTAGTTTTGCGTCTGAAAGCAGTTTTGAACCTTGAAAAGCGTTTTACGTAGAAAGCAATTTGCAGTTATAAATGGAATCTGAATGTAAGCGTAAACTGCAGTGTGAAGATCGTACGAAAACACGATTTACGTTTGAATGCAGATTTTGAAAGATCAGAGCTTAGAAACTTGTTCGTAAAGGCGCAGAGGGCAGTAGCAATGTAGGAGGTTTGCAGTAATGATAAAGTGCTCAAGGTAAAAGCAAACCAGAGATTTAGAGTGGTTCGGTCAGTCTTGACCTACTCCACTTTTGGCTTCCTCCTCCGACGAGGTCACCGACGTCAACTAGCTACCTTCCTTCAATGGGCGAAGGCTAACTGCCCTTTTACAGTTTCTCTCCTTTTGACAGGCTCAGGAGACAACCTTTATAGATCCTTTCTCTCCTCTCTTTACAACTCAAGACTTGAAGAACAGAAGGAGGAGAACTTTAGGACTTTACACAAATTTGAGCTCTTAGGATCACTGAAAAGATCAAGAATTCGGTGTGGATCTGTATCCTTTCAGTGTTGAATGGGTGGGGTATTTATAGGCCCCAACCCAATTCAAATTTGGAGCTCAAAACGATCAAATCTCGGAATTCCGGGATCAGGCGGTTGCACCTCTTGACTGGAGAGGTGGCACCGCCTGGCAGAGCTCGAAGACTGAGCTCAAGTGATTGCACCTTTCTGCCAGAGCTCGAAGACTGAGCTCGGTGGTTGCACTGCCTGGCAGAGCTCGAAGACTGAGCTCGGTGGTTGCATCACCTGGCAGAGCTCGAAACTGAGCTCAGGCTGATGCACCTCTCTGCCAGAGCTCGAAACTTGAGCTCTGGCGGTGCTACCTCTTGACAGAGGAGGTTGCATCGCCCAGTCTCGCTTGGAGACTGAGCCCTGGGCGGTTGCACCTCTTGGCTGGGGCGGTTGCACCGCCCAGTCTCGCTGGGAGACATATCCTGGGCGGTTGCACCGCTTGGCTGGGGCGGTTGCACCGCCCAGTCTCGCAGCCCTGGCGGTTGCACCTCCTGGCCTAGGCGGTTGCACCGCCTGGTGCAATCAGGGTCCGAATGGTTCGCTCCATTCGGCCCAATTTGAATCTTTTCAGGGGCCCAATTGCCCCAAGATTAAGCTAATGGGATCACCTCCCATTTTCAAGCTTAATCATCATGCTAACTACGATTAACTCTAAGACAACTTCTGCAGCTATGCTCCGATGCGTCAATCGCTTCTTCCGGCGAATTTCCGGCGAACTTCCGTCGATCATCCGATAAACCCTCGGTATCCTTCTACGGACATCCGGCATACTCCTGGACTTTGCGACGATCCACTTGGCGAGTTCCGACGAGCTTCGCTTGGCAAGCTTCTGGACTTCTCGGATCTGTTCTCGCTGAACCTCCGACGACCGTCCGAACTTCCGTCGAACTCTCGAACTCCCAACGTGATCATGATCTTGACTCCGGCGCAACACCTGCTACTTGTCTTACTCTCATCGTAGTTAATCCTACACAACAAAACAAAACTTCGATCGAGACAATTAATCCTAAGCAATTTAACCATGTTGTCCGGCATGTCATTGGTCCCTCGACGCTTCGTCCGATTCTTCGGCGCATCGTCCTCTCCTGCAGCCTATTGCCCAATCGGCCAGTTGACTCCGCAACTCTGATATCCTTGGCACAATACCTGCTCTTCTTGGCCCGATGCCCGAGTCCACGGCCCGAAGCCTTCTGTCGATACGTCGACCGATCCACCGGCCCGACGTCCAATCTTCTGACATGTTCCTTCGGCACAACATGATTTTCCTGCTTTAATTGTCTCAACCTGATCGAAGCATCCTGCGTCACTCAAAACGCAGATTAAATCATAAACATATATCAAGTAGTTTCATCATCAAAATACGAGATTCAACAATCTCCCCCTTTTTGATGATGACAACCACTTGATGACGGAGTTAAACTTAACTCCCGGAGTTTAAACAAACTCCCCCTATCAATATGCCATATTGATAGAACCTTGAATTCAAACTGAATTCAAGTCATTGCAATATTCATCATGAATACTTGCAACACGTCAACATGAACATATGCATAAACTTATGCATCACATGTCATGTCATCAACATACTTTCATCAACATACTTCTCCCCCTTTGTCATCAACAAAAAGGAGAAGTATCACAATCAAGTGTTTGTGATATTGATTCAACTCATTGCATGAAAAACAAAGTATCAAGTTTTATCATCATGCAATCTTGGAGCTAGAAGATTTAGCAAGTGTTATATCATGCTTAGAACATTCATGCTATCAAGTTTTAGATATTCAAGTTTTATAACATATAAGATAGCACTTTTGGTAATGTTCAAGATAGCAAGTTCTATATCATGCAAGCTAGCAAATTAGAGATGTTCAAGAAGGCAACTCTTGCTTCTTGAAAATTTTGCTCACTTTGCTAGATACGCAAGTTAGCATTTTTGCCTCTTGAGATAGGCAAGATAGCACATTTGCTTCTTTTGAGATAGCAACTTTTTGCTTCTCTTTAGACCAACAAGCTAGCAATTTTTATGATATACAAGTTTCACAATATATAAGCTAGCAAAAATTTCGAAAGCAAATGCAAGATAAATTTCTTGTGTAAGCTCATGATTCTTGCTTCCTATTGCAATGTGCAAATTGCAAGTTTTGCTTCTTGAGATATTCAAGATAGTGATGTTCAAGAAGACAATTTTTCTTCTTGAAATAAGCAAGTTAGCAATCTTTGCTTCTTAAAATAGGCAAGCTAGCAATCAAGTTTTTGCATCTTCTTGACTTGTACAAGCTAGCTATCTCCCCCTTTGTCATTGTAAAAAAGAAAGAGAGAATATAGTTTTGTAGTTCTCTTTTCCTTTTACAACGATTTCAAAATCATGACAAATGATGAATAATCAAGTTATGAATGTCAAGACAATTTTTCATCTTGAATATTTTATCATTGCATGCATCATTATCATAAATTGAAGTATTACATGCATGATATCATATCACCATTCATAATTACATTAATGTTTCAATATAACAATTTCTTCTCAAAATGTGTAACTTGGCACTCATAGCATTTTAAATCATGATTTACATTATATGCAATACATCACATCATAATTAGAAAGCACAAGTATTGCATGCATAATTGCACATCATAAATGTTTCATATCATGATGGTATCAATTTTGTCAAATTATATCCTACCATGCATGATCAAAACTTCTCCCCATTTTATCATTGAAAACAAGAAGAAAGTAGGGGGCAGAGCATAAAAGTGTTAAATATTTCAATCATTTCAAGGCATTTACATCATAGATCAAGTCATGATTTGTGATTCATCATAAAGCAAGTTAGTTTTCAATCATCACATAAGGCATTTAAGGAATTTTTGAAACATAGGAGAATGATTAATTTAAGCATACAATGTTTCAATCCAATTCAAGTCATGAATATCAATGCTTTCATATTGTGAGTATCAATTCATGAATACCACAAGATATTATTTGTGACTTCAATTTTGCAAGATGAAGATTATGATTTAGATAAAACTTATTCAAATCAAATCATTAACTTGAAATTCATAATCAAGTCATTAAAATTAATTTCGAGATTCACAAAATATCATGAAATCATTAATCTCGATCAGATGGGAAAAGCATTTTTTAAGAGATTCTTTTTCATCTAAGCATGCCTTAGTCTTTATATGCCAAATTAAGATAAGCATGAAAGTTCAAGACATAAGGCAAATAAATCTTGTATTATGAAATATATGATATCAAGGCTCATGATTCATTCGAAAAGATATAGTACAAAGAGCAACTTGAAACATTCTTATCAAGATCACATTTTAAAATATTCCAAGTTTCAGGATATCAATATGACACTTCATTGAATTGCATTTCATTTGAAGAACTCCTTTTTGATAAATGTAGGGAGCATAATGAACGATCTTGATTTATAAAGAGCTTCATGTTATAATTATCAAGATCATGATTATGATTACTCTCTTTAGCAAAGAATCACAAAAGCACTTTATTTTTGCATAAGAAATCTCATTGTATTATGACTTATAAATTCTTTTTCTGCACATGAATAATAGGAGATATGAATGTGAAACAAATCTTCGCAAGCAAAAACACTATCATTCATATTTCAAGATGGAATTTATAAGCAGGAATCATTTCATCAAATCAATTTTAGAAAAATATTTTTCATAAGTGTACGAGAAAATCTGATTGTTAGGATACCAATTGTTAAGTGAATCCGAAAATGAAATTAACACTTTCATATATTCAGACATGATTTTTGCTATAGATCTTGAAATTAAATCAAGAAGATCAAACAAGCTCATGATCATGGATAACTTAAAATCTCATGCATAAAATTGTTAATAACCATTTAATATTACATCTTTATGCATTACTTTAAATCAAACGTGATTTCATTCAATAATGTTAATCAAACATGATACACATTATCACTTCTTAACCATGATCAAAATCATTTTGTTTGTTTATCATGCAATATTATCATTTTCGAAATTATCATAATTTTTGTATTTTTATTTTTAAACATGTAATTTTTAAGAAAATTAATTCTAAACTAAAAAAGAAAATATATCATGAAAGCATCAAGTAATTTTAAAATAAACCAAAGGCATTTTAATTACCTCAACGTTGTAGGCTATTAAGGCGTAGTTTGCCGCCTCGCTTTTGTTGACTTTCTCGTCTTCGGAGGAGCTCGATTCATCCCAATTTTTGTTCTTTTTCTTGCGTTTAAAGCAAGTAGTTCCATTCTTTTTGCTTTTTAATTTTCGTTTCATTTGTAGTTTAAGTTCACCATCACTTGAGCTTATGCTCGAGTGGTCTTCAAATGTTCTATGTCCCAAATCCTTCCTGTTCTTTGGAAGGTTGGTTTGTTCATCATTGTCCTCATCACTTGAGTCATCGCTCAAGTGGCATTCATTTGTCCAGAGTTCCAAATCCTTCCTGTTCTTTGGAAGGTCATTGAGTTCAATATGTTCATCATGTGCATTGTGCACCATTTCATATGTCATCAATGAACCAATTAGTTCTTCAAGTGGTAAGTTGTTTAGGTTTTTTGATTCTTGAATAGCAGTTACTTTTGAATCCCAAGTTTTAGAAAGTGAGCGCAAAACTTTGTTAACGAGTTCAAAATCCGAAAAGCTTTTACCAAGTGATTTTAAACCATTGACGACATCCGTAAAACGGGTGTACATGTCAACAACGGTTTCACTTGGTTTCATATGAAAAAGCTCGAAATCATGCAGTAAAATATTAACTTTCGAGTCTTTGACTCTACTAGTTCCCTCGTGCGTGATTTCAAGAGTGCGCCAAATATCGAAAGCCGTTTCGCACAAAGAAACCCGATTGAACTCATTTTTGTCCAAAGCGCAAAATAAGGCATTCATAGCCTTTGCGTTTAAAGAAAAATATTTTTTCTCCAAATCCGACCATTCGTTCATCGGTTTGGAGGGAAGTTGAAAACCGTTTTCAACGATATTCCATAAATCCAGATTTAGAGAAATCAAGAAAACTCTCATTCGAGTTTTCCAATAAGTGTAGTCCAATCCGTTAAAGAACGGTGGACGAAAGACCGACAAGCCTTCTTGAAGAGCCATTTCTCTCGGGTGTAAATCTGAAATGAGAAATACCTCGCTATGATACCAATTGTTAGGATCGAGAGCACAAAGAGGGGGGGGGGGTGAATTAGTGCAGCGGAAATCTTACAGCGATTTTAAAAACGAAAGCTGCGTTCGTTCGATAAAAAACAATTTCGATATAAAAGCAGAATCACAGTGCAGTTTGCGTCTAAGCGCAGTTTTGCGTCTAAGCGCAGTTTGCGTCTAAACACAGTTTGCGTCTAAGCGCAGTTTGCGTCTAAGCACAGTTTGCGTCTAAGCACAGTTTGCGTTTAAGCGCAGTTTGCGTCTAAACTCAGTTTTACGTCCAAACGTAGTTTTACGTCTAAACGCAGTTTTACGTCTAAACGCAGTTTTACGTCTAAACGCAGTTTTGCGTCTAAACGCAGTTTTACGTCTAAACGTAGTTTTAAGTCTAAACGCAGTTTTACGTCTAAACGCAGTTTTGCGTCTAAACGCAGTTTTGCGTCTAAACGCAGTTTTACGTCTAAACGTAATTTTACGTCTAAATGTAGTTTTGCGTCTGAAAGCAGTTTTGAACCTTGAAAAGCGTTTTACGTAGAAAGCAATTTGCAGTTATAAATGGAATTCGAATGTAAGCGTAAACTGCAGTGTGAAGATCGTACGAAAACACGATTTACATTTGAATGCAGATTCTGAAAGATCAGAGCTTAGAAACTTGTTCGTAAAGGCGCAGAGGGCAGTAGCAATGTAGGAGGTTTGCAGTAATGATAAAGTGCTCAAGGTAAAAGCAAACCAGAGATTTAGAGTGGTTCGGTCAGTCTTGACCTACTCCACTTTTGGCTTCCTCCTCCGACGAGGTCACCGACGTCAACTAGCTGCCTTCCTTCAATGGGCGAAGGCTAACTGCCCTTTTACAGTTTCTCTCCTTTTGACAGGCTCAGGAGACAACCTTTACAGATCCTTTCTCTCCTCTCTTTACAACTCAAGACTTGAAGAACAGAAGGAGGAGAACTTTAGGACTTTACACAAATTTGAGCTCTTAGGATCACTGAAAAGATCAAGAATTCGGTGTGGATCTGTATCCTTTCAGTGTTGAATGGGTGGGGTATTTATAGGCCCCAACCCAATTCAAATTTGGAGCTCAAAACGATCAAATCTCGGAATTCCGGGATCAGGCGGTTGCACCTCTTGACTGGAGAGGTGGCACCGCCTGGCAGAGCTCGAAGACTGAGCTCAGGCGATTGCACCTTTCTGCCAGAGCTCGAAGACTGAGCTCGGTGGTTGCACCGCCTGGCAGAGCTCGAAGACTGAGCTCGGTGGTTGCATCACCTGGCAGAGCTCGAAACTGAGCTCAGGCTGATGCACCTCTCTGCCAGAGCTCGAAACTTGAGCTCTGGCGGTGCTACCTCTTGACAGAGGAGGTTGCACCGCCCAGTCTCGCTTGGAGACTAAGCCCTGGGCGGTTGCACCTCTTGGCTGGGGCGGTTGCACCGCCCAGTCTCGCTGGGAGACATATCCTGGGCGGTTGCACCGCCCAGTCTCGCAGCCCTAGCGGTTGCACCTCCTGGCCTAGGCGGTTGCACCGCCTGGTGCAATCAGGGTCCGAATGGTTCGTTCCATTCGGCCCAATTTGAATCTTTTCAGGGGCCCAATTGCCCCAAGATTAAGCTAATGGGATCACCTCCCATTTTCAAGCTTAATCATCGTGCTAACTACGATTAACTCTAAGACAACTTCTGCAGCTATGCTCCGATGCGTCAATCGCTTCTTCCGGCGAGTTTCCGGCGAACTTCCGTCGATCATCCGATAAACCCTCGGTGATCCTTCTGCGGACATCCGGCATACTCCTGGACTTTGCGACGCTCCACTTGGCAAGTTCCGACGAGCTTCGCTTGGCAAGCTTCTGGACTTCTCGAATCTGTTCTCGCTGAACCTCCGACGACCATCCGAACTTCCGTCGAACTCTCGAACTCCCAATGTGATCATGATCTTGACTCCGGCGCAACACCTGCTGCTTGTCTTACTCTCATCATAGTTAATCCTGCACAACAAAACAAAACTTCGATCGAGACAATTAATCCTAAGCAATTTAACCAAGTTGTCCGGCATGTCATTGGTCCCTCGACGCTTCGTCCGATTCTTCGGCGCATCGTCCTCTCCTGCAGCCTATTGCCCAATCGGCCAGTTGACTCCGCAACTTCGATATCCTTGGCACAATACCTGCTCTTCTTGGCCCGATGCCCGAGTCCACGGCCCGAAGCCTTCTGTCGATACGTCGACCGATCCACTGGCCCGACGTCCAATCTTCTGACATGTTCCTTCGGCACAACATGATTTTCCTGCTTTAATTGTCTCAACCTGATCGAAGCATCCTGCGTCACTCAAAACGCAGATTAAATCATAAACATATATCAAGTAGTTTCATCATCAAAATACGAGATTCAACAGATCGTGCAAAAGTACTTATCTTAAAATGAAAACTCTTACGTAATTACATAATTGAAGTTGATTGCTCTGAATGAAAATTCTTCTCAAGATAAAAACTCTCAAATCATATCACATTACGGTTAGAATAAGTGCTCACCGCCTGCAGGCGGTGGCACCGCCCCAACTGGATGTAGCACCTCTGGCTGTCACGTGTTGCAAGCGGTTGCACCGCCCCAACCAGAGGTGCAATCGCCCGCAACTCTGCCCTTTTTAACCCGAGCTAGGGCCGGCGGTGGAACCGACCCCAACTCACTCCTTTCCCCTCTTTACTCTTCCAAAGCTTCTCTACCTTCATTTCTCCCCTCATAGCATACCAAATACTCCTCATTTCGAAGCAAAAGATCAACAATCTTTCCCCCTCTTGAAGATCTCACTAAGGTATTCTCTAAGAAGCCCTTAAATTCTGTTTTTGATTCATTTACTCTTGCTCATTACTATCCTCCTAAATAGCAGTAGTTATGGGGTCTAGAAGATCCTCAAGGGACAAAGGGAAGAGGAGATTAGTAGAAGATTTTGATCTTACCCTTTTCGATTCAAAATATCATGCTGAAAAATTTTCCTCTTTCGAACTTAGGAGTGTCAATAAGGGAAAACATGTTGATTTAAATGAACTAAGAGACTTAGAGACAATCCAATGGTTTGCAAACTTAGATCTATTCCCTATTTTACAAATTAATCAACCCATCTATCCAAGACTTGTTAGATTGTTTTACAACAACATACAAGTAGATGAAGAAGAAAGAATGTCTACCTATCTCTTAGGACAACACATCTCCATTACGGATAAATTCATTTGCGACATGATAGGCATTCCCATAAAAAGTAGAGGACATTACTTTAGAGGATCATGGGATGATGAAACTATTGGGATAACATATGTTGAAGCCTTAGAAACTATTTTCGCCAATCTCAATTTAACATTTGTTCCTAAAAGTTGTGAACATCTACTGCCACTAAATACTAAGGTACTTCATCATATCCTAACTAGCATCATTCTCCCTAAACAATACCATCATGATGAAGTAAGCCAATTAGAATTAGGAACTATGTATTTGATCATGAAAGGACATGACATCTGTCTTGGTTATCTTATCCAGCAAAACATGTTAGAACTATCTAAGAAAGACATAATGCTTCCATATGGTGGTATAATCACTAGAATACTAAAAGCCTACGATATTCTAATACCACCGGAAGAAGAAGTAAAAAAAGTATATAGGTTTAGCATAATAAATAAAAATCTACTTCACCTATTAAGATGTATTTATAGAAACGGTAACTGGGTTAGAATGCCTAGAAGAACCGATCCCCCTCAACCTGAACTAGAACCGGAAACACCAGTCTTTAGGGGTACTCAATCTCCTCTGATCTGTCCCTTTGAGGAAACACATTCATTTGAGCCAGCTCATACATTATCTGTCGAAGATTTTGGGATTCGGATGGACCGATTTGAACAAGATAAGAACGGCTTAAACATCGACAAGATCAAATCCTATCTGAGTTGCAGCAAATTCATCGACAATTTGACTCTTTATTTAGGCATTTTAATTTTCCACCTCTTGAATGAGCTTGTATGTGTATTGTAAACTCTTTATGTTACTCACTATGATCACAATGCCTTGTGCCTTGATCCTTGATCTGGTTACCTGATGTATTTATTTGTGAGTAGAGTTACAAACATCACTCATTGTTTAATCTCGTTACTCACTGTCGGATTTTACATTGAAACTAAACGTTTTTTGAAAACCTTGTGTCTTGATTTCCATGATAAATATGATTTGTGAAAATGCAGTTGATGCGTCATGTTATATTAAACATCAACTAGCTGATATTTTTACAAAACCTCTAAGTGAAGAACAATTTGATTTCATAAGAAGAGAATTAGGAATGTTGATGTGTCCGAGTACATAAACTAGTTACAATTATCTTTCAGACTTAATTGAATGATCAAATCACTTGATTGCCATTATATGCCAAAATAACATGTTGGAAATTATGTGTTGAATACAAAAATTTCCATAACAATAAGCATGTTTTGTCTTCATGATTGTATTTGAAAATCTGTAGCATAGTCTTGTCCGAATGCATGAAAGTGTTCATTTCATGTTTGGATTCGCTTAACAATTGGTATCCTAAAAATCAGATTTTCTCATACACTTATATGTGAAAAATATTTTTCTGAAATGGATTTGATGAAATGATTCCTGCTTATGAATTTCATTTTGAAATATGAATGATAGTTTTTTACTTGCAAAGATTTGCTTCACATACATATCTTGATACCTGAAGCATGATTTAATCTCTCATCGGTTTTAACTTCACTCAGTGTAAACTCACAAATAGCTGGTATCACAAAGGGCCTTCCTCCTTCATGCAAAAAGATTATAACAAATAAAAAAGAAGAAGTATTCAGAGTGATCTACATATCATGTTTGTATAATTGATTTCCTATCACTTACTATTGGAAAATAACATGAACCGAGTAAAGGCATGAACAATTATCACACTTATGCTTAAAATTTGCTTATCTTGTTCTCCTGGTATCACAATTACCATGCTTTTTGTTGATGACAAAGGGGGAGAAATATATAAGTATTAATGTCATGCTCACATCACCAAGAGATGCTATGATTGCTATAATTTGCATTATGCCTTGTTTGTATCAGGTCAAGATATCAAACAAAAAACTTGCATTGTAATTTTACGTATTGATATCTTACCATGTGATGAAATGCAATAATTGCTAAAACATTTGAAATGTGTGCATCATGTAATGATATCAAAATCTTACTTCGCAGATTTATATGTTGATATCTTACAATATGATAAATTACTACTATTACCATCATTCAAACTTGTAATGTAAAATATGAAAATGAATGTCAAGCCTTGACATCATCTTCAGAGAGATACATCATGATGGGAATCATGATGGGGCTATTGATAAGTTTAAATGATTTTAACTTATCAATATATCTCTTAAATTCAAAAGTTTTGAATTCTAAAATGACTTATCTCAAGTATGGCATATAGACAGGGGGAGTTAAGGTTAACTCCATTATCAATTGATTGTCATCATCAAAAAGGGGGAGATTGTTGAATCTCGGATTTTGATGATAAAGTCAATTGTCATTTGTTATCTAATCTATATGTTGAGATAAGTGTGTAGGATGAACTACGATGAAAGTAAGACATGCAGCAGGAGTTGCGCCGGAGTCAAGACAATGATCACGTTGGGAGTTCGAGAGTTCGACGGAAGTTCGGACAGTCGTCGGAGGTTCTGCAGGAACAAATCCGAGAAGTCCATGAGCTTGCCAAAGAATCTCGTCAGAACTCGCCAATTGGATCGTCGCAAGTCCAGGAGTTTGCCGGAAGTCCGCAGGAGTATCACCGAGGGTTCATCGGATGATCGATGGAAGTTCGCCGGAAGCTCGCCGGAAGAAGCGATTGACGCACCGGATCAAGTTGCAGTAAATGTCTTAGGGAATATCGTAGATAGCACAATGATTAAGTTAGAAATGGGAGGTGATCCCATTAACTTAATCTTGGGGCAATTGGGCCCCTAAAAAACCCAAATTGGGCCGCATGGTTCAACCCATTCGGACCCTGATTTCTGCAAAGCGGTTGAACCGCCCAAGGCAGGAGGTTGCACCACCTGGGCTCAGTCTCCGAGTGAGACTGGGAGGTGCAACCGCTCCAGCCAGGCGGTGGCACCGCTTGGGCTCAGTCTCCGAGCGAGACTGGGCGGTGCAACCTCCCCTGACAGGAGGTTGCACCGCTTGGGCTCGGTCTTCGAGCATTGGCTGAGCGGTGCAAACGCCTCAGTCAGGAGGTTGCACCGCCTGAGCTCGGTCTTCGAGCTCTGGCAGGGGGTGCAACCGCCCCTGATAGGAGGTGGCACTGCCCAGAGGCTCAGTCTTCGAGCTCTGCCAGGCAGTGCAACCGCTCCAGTCAGGAGGTGCAACCGCCTGATCCCGAAATTCCGGGAATTGATAGTTTTAAGCTCCAAATTTGAACTAGATTGGGGCCTATAAATACCCCACCCATTTAGCACTGAAAGAGCACAGAATACACACCGAAATCTTGATCTTGTTATGTGATTTTTAGAGCTCAAAATTATTGTAAAGGCCAAAAGTTCTTCTCCCTCTTTTCTTCCAAGTTCTAAGCTGTAAAGAGAGGAGAGAAAATTCTGTAAGGGTTGTCTCCTAAGCTCGTCAAAAGGAGTGAAACTGTAAAAGGGTGGTTGGCCTTCGCCTATTGAAGGAAGGCCTCTAGTTGATGTCGGTGACCTCGTCGGTGGAGGAAGCCAAAAGTTAAGTAGCTCAAGATTGACCGAACCACTCTAAATCTCGGTTTGCATTTACTTTGAGCATGTTATCTTTACTGCAAAGCTGCTCTAAAGCTTACTGCTTTCTGTGCATATACGATCGGGTTTCAAGCTTTGCACTTTCCGAATCAGCGTTTAAACGTAAATCTATTTTTTCGTACGATCATTATATTTCATTTTGCGTTTACGTTTTGATTTCAATCATAACTGCAAACTGCCTTTATATCCTTGCTTAAACTGCATCTCGCCTAATCAAGTGATTTACGAATCAGCATTTAGATGTAAATCAGCTTCTTCGTACGAACGTCGTATTTCAGTTTGCGCTTATATTCTAGTTTTCATCATAACTGCAAACTGCCTTCATAGATTGATTTTAACGTCATCTCACTTGATCTTAAGTTAAAGTAATCTTAGAATCGGCTTTCACACCGAAATCATTTTTATCGTTCGAACGTGTTTTATCATTGAAATATTTCCGCTGCACTAATTCACCCCCCCCCCTCTTAGTGCTCTTGATCCTAACACCCAACTGGCCCATAATTGGGTTAGCCCAATTCCAAACCCAATTATGTTCTAACTATAAAATCTAAGACATACTTAAGCTAAACAAGTCCATAAGTCTTGGTTTCTTTCGGCGAACTTCCGACGATCTCTTTGCAATGTTCCAGCATACTCCCGGCAAGCTCCTAGACTTCACGATGATCTTCTTGGTGAGTTTTGATGAGCTTCTCTGGCAAGCTTCGAGACTTCTCGACTGGTTCCGACATAACTTATGACGAACGTCCGGACTTCCGACGAACTCTCGAACTCCCAACGAAATCGCGTCCTTGACTCCGGGACTTCATTTTGCTTTATGTTTTGCTATCGTAGTTAATCCTACATATGTAAAATACACTTCAAACTAGATAATTAATACTAAGCATTAATCATGTTGTCCGGCATATCATTGGTCCCTCGACGCTTCGTCCAATTCATCGGCGCATCATCCTCTCTTGCAGCCTATTGTCTAATCAGCCAATTGACTCCGCAACTCCAATATTCTTGACGCAATATCTGCTCTTCTTAGCCCGATCTCCAAATCCATGGCCTAAAGTCTTCTGTTGATACGTCGACCGATCTTTCGGCCTGATGTCCAATCTTTTGACATGTTTTCCTCTCGCCCAACATGATTCTTCCTGCTTTAATTGTCTCTCCCAAATCGAAGCATCCTGCGTCACTCAAAATGCAGATTAAATCATAAACACTTATCAATTAGTTTCATCATCAAAATCTGAGATTCAACATATGCATGATACTAAAAATAAATCAATCATCATATCATACATGATACTCATAAGCTAGCAAATTTATCATTTTAGAGCATTAAAACAATATCATGAGTATTTCATACATTCATATCATCACATGAAGAATATCAAGAAGAATTAGGTGATGAGATATACTTCAAAAATACAAAGACAAAAAAAAAATCATATCATGAAAGATGAGATCTTATGAATACCGAAAGACATGATTCATTTTGACAAATCTCCTTTTAAATATTCAAAGAGAAATCTTAGGAGATCAAATAGTAAAAGATATTTCAATAAAATTTCAAGTCATGAATTTCGAAAAAGATATTCTCTTTAGTAAATCGCAAATGGAAACGTAGGAGAAAAAGATTTCAATTCATGCATAAGAAATCTTATGATTCACATAGAAAATCTCCTCTTTAGTAAAATACCCAAAAAAATCATAGGAGTATAAAGAAGAGATCTTGATTAAAAAAAATCTCAAGTAATTCCAAGAAATTAAGATAAAGCTCATTCAAATTCAAATCATCAAATCAAAATCATTTTCAAGAGATTCTAAAAAAAATAGGTTCATTAGTCTCTACGTTTTGAAAAGTTGATAAAGTAGAGAAATTTTTTAAGGAGAAAGCTTTCTTCTTTTTAGTGATTCAATTCATAAGATTGATTTCATAGAAGCATACCTTTTTCATTTATATCAAATAAAAACATGCATCAACGTTTAGGATCGAAAAATAAGTTTCGTCATAAAAACCATCCATCTTGTTTATAATCGAAAAAGCAATTTTCATTATGACAAAGATCAATAAGCCATGAATCACAAAAATTATCATGCATAATTTAACATTAAGCATGATATCAAACCTCTTAACATTTTCATTAAGACATCAAGCATGGTTTCAATCAAAATAAAAAATCATCAAGATACATTATTTCTTCTTGAAAAACATAAATAGGATTATCATTAGATTTAAATCTTACATTTTATTCCTTTAACATAAAACATGTAATTTTCATTATCATTTTAAAAATTACTAGCATGATCCCAATTTTTGTATTTTCATTACATTATTAAACATGTAATTTTCAAGAAAAATAATTAAACTAAATTAAAAATAAATCATGAAAAGCATCATGTAATTTCGAAATAAATTAAGGGGATTTTGATTTCCTCGTCGTCAAAAGTCGTTAAGGCGTAGTTTGCTACCTCGCCTTTGTTGATTCTCTCCTCATCTTCAAATGAGTTCAATTCGTCCCAAAGTGGTTCCCTCTTCTTGCGTTCATAACAAGTAGTTACATTCTTTTTGTTCTTTAATTTTTGTTTCATGAACTTTTTAAATTTCATAGTGAGGAGTTCAAGTTCACCATCACTTGAGCTTATGCTCAACTGGTCTTCAATTGTTCTAAGTTTGAAATCCTCCTATTCTTTGGAAGGTTGTCCTCAAGTTCATTTTGTGTATTGTGCGTCATTTCATATATTATTAATGAACCAAAAAGTTCTTCAAGTGAAAAATTATGAAGTGTTTAATCTCGTATTTTGATGATGAAACCAATTGATAATTGTGTTTATGTTTTAATCTATGTTTTGACTGACGCAGGATGCTTCGATCAGGATGAGACAATTAAAGCAGGAAAAATCATGTTGTGCTAGAGGAACATGTCAGAAGATTGAACGTTGGGCCAATGGATCGGTCGACGTATGGACAGAAGGCTTCGGGTCGTGGACTTGGGCATCAGGCTAAGAAGAGCGGGTATTACGCCAAGGATATCGGAATTGTGGAGTCCACTGGCCGATTGGGCAATAGGCCGCAGGAGAGGACGATGCGCCGAAGAATCGGACGAAGCATCGAGGGACCAATGACATGCCGGACAACTTAGTTAATTGCTTAGGATTAATTGTCTCGATCGAAGTTTTGTTTTAAGTGTGCAGGATTAACTACGATGAAAGAAAGACATGCAGTAGGAGTTACGCTGGAGTCAAGATTATGATCACGTTGGGAGTTCGAGAGCTCGACGGAAGTCCGGACGGTCGTCGGACGTTCTGCGGGAACAAATTCGAGAAGTCCAGGAGCTTGCCAAAGAAGCTCGTTGGAACTTGCCAAGTGGATCATCGCAAGTCCAGGAGTTTGCCGGAAGTCCATCGGAGCATCGCCGGAGGTTCGTCGAATGTTCATTGGAAGTTCGCCGGATGCTCGCCGGAAGAAGCGATTGACGCACCGGAAGCAAGCTATAGTAAATGTCTTAAGAAATTTATAGTTAGCACGATGATTAAGTTAGAAATTGGAGGTGATCTCATTAACTTAATCTTGGGGCAATTTGGCCCTTGATAGACCCAAATTGGGCCGAATGGATCAGCCCATTCGAACACAAATTTCTTGGCCAAAGGTGGCACCGCCTGGGTCGACGGTGTTAGGATCAAGAGCACTAAGAGGGGGGGGGGTGAATTAGTGCAGCGGAAAACATTCTGCGATTAAAATGAAACTGCGTTCGAACGATAAAAACGATTTCTGTGTGAAAGCCGATTCTAAGCAAGATGATGTTAAAGTCAATCTATGAAGGCAGTTTACAGCTATGATGAAAATTAGAATATAGGCGCAAACTGAAATACGACGTTCGTACGAAGAAACTGATTTACGTATAAATGTTGATTCATAAATTACTTGATTAGGTAAGATGCAGTTTAAGCAAGAGTATAAAGGCGGTTTGCAGTTATGGTAGAGCTCAAAATGTAAACGCAATCTGAAATATAATGATCGTACGAAAAACCAGATTTACGTCTAAACGTTGATTCGGAAAGTGAAAAGCTTGAAACCCGATCGTTTATTCGCAGAAAGCAGTAAGCTTCAAAGGAGGTTTGCAATAAAGATAATATGCTCAAAGTAAATGCAAACCGAGATTTAGAGTGGTTCAGTCAATCTTGACCTACTCCACTTTTGGCTTCCTCCACCGACGAGGTCACCGACGTCAACTAAAGGCCTTCCTTCAATAGGCGAAGGCCAACCACCCTTTTACAGTTCCACTCCTTTTGATGAGCTTAGGAGACAACCCTTACAGAATTTTCACTCCTCTCTTTACAACTCAGAACTTGGAAGAAAAGAGGGAAAAGAACTTTTGGCCTTTACAATAATTTTGAGCTCTAAGAATCACAAAAAAAGATCAAGATTTTGGTGTATGTCTGTACTCTTTCAGTGCTGAATGGGTGGGGTATTTATAGGCCCCAACCTAGTTCAAATTTGGAGCTCAAAACTGTCAATTCCCGAAATTCCGGGATCAGGCGGTTGCACCTCCTGACTAGAGCGGTTGTACCGCCAGGCAGAGCTCGAAGACTGAGCCTCTAGGCGGTGCTACCTCCTGTCAGGGGCGGTTGCACCTCCTGACAGAGCTCGAAGACCGAGCTCAGGCGGTTGCACCTACTGACTGAGGCAGTTGCACCGCCTAGCAGAGCTCGAAGACTGAGCTCAGGCGGTGCTACCTCCTGTCAGGGGAGGTTGCACCGCCCAGTCTCGCTCGGAGACTGAGCCTAGGCGGTGCCACCTCCTGGCTGGGGCGGTTGCACCGCCCAATCTCACTCGGAGACTTAGCCTAGGCGGTGCTACCTCCTGGCCTGGGAGGTTGCACCTCCCACAGCAATCAGGGTCCAAATGGGTTGATCCATTCGGCCCAATTTGGGTTTTTTAGGGGCCCAATTGCCCCAAGATTAAGTTAATGGGATCACCTCCCATTTCCAACTCTATCAATGTACTAACTACAATTTTTCCTAAGACATTTACTGCAACTTGCTCCGGTGCGTCAATCGCTTCTTCCGGCGAACTTCCGTCGATCATCCGATGAACCCTCGGTGATGCTCCTGTGGACTTCCGGCAAACTCCTGGACTTGCGACGATTCACTTGGCAAGTTCCGACTAGCTTCTTTGGCAAGCTTATGGACTTCTCGGATTTGTTCCCGCAGAACCTCCGACGACTGTCCGAACTTCCGTCAAACTCTCGAACTCCCAACGTGATCATTGTCTTGACTCCGGCGTAACTCCTACTGCATGACTTACTTTCATCGTAGTTAATCCTGCACACTTAAAATAAAACTTTGATCGAGACAATTAATCCTAAGCAATTAACCAAGTTGTCCGGCATGTCATTGGTCTCTAGACGCTTCGTTCGATTCTTCGGCGCATCGTCCTCTCCTGCAGCCTATTGCCCAATCGGCCAGTTGACTCTGCAACTCTGATATCCTTGGCACAATACCCGCTCTTCTTGGCCCAATGCCCGAGTCCACGGCTCGAAGCGTTTTTTCGATACGTCGACTGATCTACCGGCCCGACATCCAATCTTCTGACATGTTCCTCCGGCACAACAAGATTTTCCTGCTTTAATTGTCTCATCCTGATCGAAGCATCCTGCGTCACTCAAAACACAGATTAAATCATAAACATATATCAAGTAGTTTCATCATCAAAATACGAGATTCAACAGACGATGGCATCGCCCAGGGCTCAATCTCCGAGCTCTAGCTGGGCGGTGCAACCGCCCCAGTCAGGCGGTGGCACCGCCTAAGCTCGATCTCCGAGCTCTAGCAGGAGGTGCAACCACCCCTGACAGGAGGTGGCACCACCTAGAGGCTCAGTCTTCGAGCTCTGCCAGGTGGTGCAACCGCCCTAGTCAGGCGGTGCAATCGTCAGACCCCGAAATTCCGGGAATTGACAGTTTTGAGCTCAGAATTCAAACTGGTTTGGGGCCTATAAATACCCCACTCTTTTAGCAATAAAAGAGCAACCAAAACCACCAAAATTCTGATCTTACTCTGTGATTTTTAGAGCTCAAAAGTGTTGTATGAGTTAAAAGTTCTTCTCCCTCTTTTCTTCCAAGTTCTGTTCTTTCAAGAGATGAGAGAAAATTCTGTAAGGGTTGTCTCCTAAGCCCGTCAAAAGGAGTGAAACTGTAAAAGGGTAGTTGGCCTTCGCCTATTGAATGAAGGCCTCTAGTGGACGTCGGTGACCTCGTCGGTGGACGAAGCCAGAAGTGGATGTAGGTCAAGATTGACCGAACCACTCTAAACGCGGTGCTCTCTGGTTTTCATTTACTTTGAGCATATTATCTTTACTCCAAACCTCCTCAATAGCTTACTGCCTTCTGCGAATTTACGATCGTGTTTCGAAGTTTAGCATTTTCCAAATCGGTGTTTAGACGTAAATCAGTTTTATCGTACGAACATCATATTTCAGCTTGCGCTTATATTCTGATTTCCATCATAATTGCAAACTGCCCTTATAGATTCGCTTTAACTGCATCTTGCTTGATCACAAGTTAAAGTGATTTACGAATTGGCTTTTCAACCGAAATCGCTCTTATCGTACGAACGTAGTTTTAATCGTCAAAAGTTTTCTGCTGCACTAATTCACCCCCCCCCCCCCCCCCCCCTCTTAGTGCTCTTGATCCTAACAATTGGTATCAGAGTGGGGTTAACTCTCAAATGGATTAAAACCCAAGAGAGATGACATACACCGGAAACCAATAGGGCCATTCTATTACATGTCCACCCATGTTCAATGGGACGGACTACACCTATTGGAAGACCCGAATGAAGATCTTCCTTATTTCAATGGATTTTGAACTTTGGAATCTTGTCGAAAATAGATTTTCGAAGTCTTCTCTTCCAATGATCGATTGGAATGAATTGGAGAAGAAGACTTTCGCTCTTAATGCAAAGGCTATGAATGCCTTATTTTGTGCGCTTGATAAAAATGAGTTTAATCGTGTTTCGATTTGTGAAACCGCGTTGAATATTTGGCATACACTCGAAGTGACTCAGGAAGGCACAAATAGAGTGAATGAGTCAAAAATCAATCTTTTGATACACTCTTTCGAACTTTTCTGAATGAAACTGAGTGAGACTATTGGTGACATGTACACCCGTTTCACAGATGTCGTCAATGGTCTAAAAGGACTCGGCAAAAGTTTTTCGGATTTTGAGCTTGTAAATAAGATTCTAAGATCCCTTCCTAAGAGTTGGGACCCTAAAGTCACTGCTATTCAAGAGGCTAAAGATTTAAACAACTTCCCACTTGAAGAACTAATCGGGTCATTAATGACCTATGAAATGACATGTAAGGCTCATGAAGAGCAAGAAGACATCCTTCCAAAGAACAGGAAGGATATGGCACTTAGAACTTTAGATGACCACTTGAGAGAAAACTTAAGTGATGAGGACTGTGACGATGACTTGGCACTTCTAACAAGGAAATTCAAAAAATTCATTAAGAGAAACAAGTTTAAAAATGACACAAAAAATAAACTTGAACCCAAAAAGGACCAAGTTATTTGATACGAGTGCAAAAAGTCGGGGCACTACAAAAGTGATTGTCCCCAAGCCAAGAAGGGAACATCAAAGAAGAAGGTGCTCAAAGCAACATGGGATGACTCGAGCGCGTCCGAAGAAGAGGAGTCCAACACCGAGCAAGTTGCTCATTACGCCTTAATGGCCATCGGAGGGGAGGTAACAAATTTAATTGATGCAGATTTATCATTTGATGAGTTATTAAATGCCTTCCATGACTTATTTGATGAATGCAAGATTATTAGTAGAAAATACAAATTGCTAAAAAAGGAGCATGATAGTCTTACTTGTAATTTCGATAAGTTAAAAACTAAATATCATGATAGTTTAGGTTCTTGTATAAAATGCCATGATCTAGAAACTATCTAAAAGGAAAACTTGCTACTTAAGGACACCTTGAAGATATTCGAGGTTGGTAGCAAGTCTTTGAACATGATCCTTACAAACAAGGGTCACGTTCCCAAAAGAAGTGGAATCGGATTTGTGAGAAATCCTCACCAAAATCCAACCACCTTCATAAAAGGCCCCATCCTACATGTTCGACACCAAAGCAAATGCAACTTTTGTTGCAAACATGGACACAAAACGTATTATTGTCCATTCAAGAAAATTAGTCCGAACAAATTAATTTGGGTTCATAAAGGAACTATGATAAACTCTATGCAACATGACAAACAATATAGATCAGTTTTTGAGGTACCCAAAAGTAAATGGGTGCCTAAAAATTATCCTGTCTTATAGAAACGTAAACCATCCTAAGCTGGAAGCAAGAAATAATATCCTGCTCTTTGGATTCTCGATATTCATAACCTGAGATCCAAAAAGAACACGCGATGCTCCCTAGCCTAAATAACAAAAAGAGGATTAGAAAATTAAAATTACAAGAACAATACAAACCTATTTGATCCCTTAGAATTGGAAACCCATGATTCTAGATTCACATATCCTTTGGATTTCCGAACCCATCAAATTGACTTGTTCGTTACTTTTAAATCCAACTATATCATGAACTTACGTCTTGTAAGCAAAGTTTGTCATGGACTTGCAAATCATACCAACTTGGGTAAACTGTCATAAACATGAATATGACATTTGAAGTAGAGTATGCGCATCACTAGATTTATCTTGATCATGCAAAATTTCTCATTAATCGATCTTCTACGATTTTACTTGATATTCTCTTGAGAGGAGATTTTCTAAATGAATCATGATTTTTCCTTGTGAGTTCTTGGAGTTATTACTTGATTTTCTTTTAAAACAAGATCTCTTCTTTATACCCCTATATTTTTTTTTGATATTTTATTTAAAGAAGATATTTACTATATGAATCATGTCTTTTGGTATTCAAATGATTTTATCCTTCATGACATGATTTCTTTGTATTTATGGCTTGCATGGCTTGAAATGTTTTGGTTTGATGCATGTAATGATGAAATATTCATGAAGTTAAAATGATGTATGCAATACTTATAATAATGATATACATGATGTATTGCATATGATGTGTATCATGAATGCTTTAAATGATGAATGTTTGGTATCATGATCAACATGTTGATAAATGCTTAAAAATTATAATGTTTGAGTATCATGTATGATATGCCCATTAATGATGATTGATTTATTTTTCGGTATCGTGCATTAAAAATAAGGTTTTTGAAATTGTGTATGTTTTAATTTGAATATATAATGATGCACAAATAAGATTGATACTTACCTTTGTCATAATATGAAAATTGATATAAGGGTCTTCCCTTGTTTTTGACAATGACAAAGGGGGAGCAAGAATTTCTAGCGTGGACATCATGAAAAAAGGTAAACTAGCTAGCTTGCACAATTCAAGATGAAAGCAAACATTGCACTTCTCAAAAGAGAAGATGCAAATGTAACATTTGCCAAATTGTTTGCTTGCCTAATGTAAAACTTTATCTCTTGCTAGTTTGGCATTTTGCTAGCTTGCACTTTGCAAAGAAAGCAAAAATGGCACTTCTCAAAAGAGAAGAAAGAGCTTAGTATCTTAAACATCACAAGCTTGCCTATCTTAAGAAACAAAAATTACAAAAGTGCTATCTTGCCTATCTCAAGAAGCAAAACTTGCAACTTGCACATTGCAATAGGAAGCAAGAATCATGAGCTTACACAAGAAAGCTATCTTGCATTTGCTTTCAAAATTTTTGCTAGCTTGATGTTGTGGAACTTGTTATCTTACTACCTTGCATATCTATGATGATAGCAAAATTGCATGATGATACTATATTTTTCATGCAATGAGCTGAACCTATATAACAACCACTTGATTGTGGTACTTCTCCTTTTTGTTGATGACAAAGGGGGAGAAGTATGTTGATGACATGACATGTTAATGCATAAGTCTATGCATAAGTTCATGATGACGTGTTGCAAGTATTCATGATTAATATTGCAATGACTTAATTTAGTTTGAATTTAAGGTTCTATCAATATGGCATATTGATAGGGGGAGTTTGTTTAAACTCCGAGAGTTAAGTTTAACTCCGTCATCAATTGGTTGTCATCATCAAAAAGGGGGAGATTGTTGAATCTCGTATTTTGATAATAAAACCAATTGATAATTGTGTTTATGTTTTAATCTATATTTTGAGTGACGCAGGATGCTTCGATCAGGATGAGACAATTAAAGCAGGAAAAATCATGTTGTGCTGGAGGAACATGTCAGAAGATTAGACGTCGGGCCGATGGATTGGTCGACGAATCGAAAGAAAGCTTCGGGCCATGGACTTGGGCATTAGGCCAAGAAGAGCGGGTATTGCGCCAAGGATATCGGAATTGTGGAGTCAATTGGCAGATTGGGCAATAGGTCGCAGGAGAGGATGATGCGCCGAAGAATCGGATGAAGCATCGAGGGACCAATGACATGCCGGACAACTTAGTTAATTGCTTATGATTAATTGTCTCGATCGAAGTTTTGTTTTAAGTGTGCAGGATTAACTACGATGAAAGAAAGACATGCAACAGGAGTTGCGCCGGAGTCAAGACTATGATCACGTTGGGAGTTCGAGAGCTCAACGGAAGTCCGGACGGTCGTCGAAGGTTCTGCGGGAACAAATCCGAGAAGTCTAGGAGCCTGCCAAAGAAGCTCGTCGGAACTTGCCAAGTGGATCGTCGCAAGTCCAGGAGTTTGCCGGAAGTCCGTCGAAGCATCGCCGGAGGTTCGTTGGATGTTCGTCGGAAGTTCGCCGGAAGCTGGTCAGAAGAAGCGATTGACGCACCGGAAGCAAGCTGTAGTAAATGTCTTAAGAAATTCATAGTTAGCATGATGATTAAGTTAGAAATGGGAGGTGATCCCATTAACTTAATCTTGGGGCAATTGGGCCCTTGACAGACCCAAATTGGGCCGAATGGATCAACCCATTCGGACCCAGATTTCTTGGCCAGAGGTGGCACCGCCTGGGTCGGCGGTGGCACTGCCTAGGGCTTAGTCTCTGAGCTCTTGCTAGGTGGTGCAACCGCCTCTGATAGAGGTGCAACCGCTTGAGCTCGGTCTCCGAGCTCTAGCTAGGTGGTGCAACCGCCCTAGTCAGGTGGTGGCACCGCTTGTGCTCGGTCTCCGAGCTCTGGCAGGACGTGCAACCGCCCCTGACAGGAGGTGGCATCGTCCAGAGGCTCAGTCTTCGAGCTCTACTAGGCAGTGCAACCACCCTAGTCCGGCGATGCAACCGCCAGACCCCAAAATTTCGGGAATTAACAGTTTTGAGCTCGGAATTCAAAATGGTATGGGGCCTATAAATACCCCACTCTTTCAGTAATGAAAGAGCAACCAAAACCATCGAAATCCTAATTTTACTTTATGAATTTTAGAGCTCAAAGGTGTTGTATGAGTTAAAAGTTCTTCTCCCTATTTTCTTCCAAGTTCTGATCTTTCAAGAGAGGTGAGAAAATTCTATAAGGGTTGTCTCCTAAGCCCGTCAAAAGGAGTGAAACTGTAAAAGGGTGGTTGGCCTTCGCCTATTGAAGGAAGGCCTCTAGTGGACGTCGGTGACCTTGTCGGTGGAGGAAGCCAGAAGTGGATATAGGTCAAGATTGACCGAACCACTCTAAAATTGTGGTGCTCTCTGGTTTGCATTTACTTTGAGCATATTATCTTTACTGCAAACCTCCTCAATAACTTACTGCCTTCTGCGAATTTATGATCATGTTTCAAAGTTCAGTATTTTCCGAATCAGTGTTTAGACGTAAATCAGTTTTATCGTACGAACATCATATTTCAGTTTTCGCTTACATTCTGATTTCCATCATAACTGCAAACTACCCTTATAGATTCGCTTTAACTGCATCTTGCTTGATCACAAGTTAAAGTGATTTACGAATCGGCTTTTCTACCGAAATCGTTCTTATCGTACAAACGCAGTTTTAATCGTCGAAAGTTTTCCACTACACTAATTCACCCCCCCCCCCTCTTAGTGCTCTTGATCCTAACATTAAAATCTTTTGCCTCTTGTATTGCGGTTACTTTCGGATCACAACTCTTATTAACAGAATGTAAAATTTTGTTTACACGTTCAAAATCCGAAAAACTTCTACCAAGTGCTTTTAAACCGTTGATGACATTCGTAAAATGGGTGTACATGTCAACAACAGTTTTGCTTGGTTTCATATGAAAAAGTTCAAAATCATGCATTAAAATATTTATTTTAGAATCTTTTACTCTACTAGTGCCTTCGTGTGTGATTTCGAGAGTGTGCCATATATCGAATGTCGTTTCGCAAGTAGAAACCCGATTAAACTCAGTTTTATCCGAAGCGCAAAATAAAGCTTTCATAGCTCTTGCATTTAAGGAAAAAGTTTTCTTCTCCAAATCATTCCATTCTTTCATTGGAGTAGAAGACCTTTAAAATCTATTTTCAAAAATATTCCATAAATCGATATTCAACAAAAGTAAGAAAACTCTCATTTGAGTTTTTCAATATGTGTAGTCCGTCCCATTGAACAAGGGTGGACGAATGAGAGAGTGGCCCTCTTGAAAGCCGAAAAGAGTCATTTCTCTTGGGTTTAAACCAAATGAAAAATTACGAGGCTCTGATACCAATTGTTAGGAACAAGTCAGTGTTAGGATCAAGAACACTAAGAGGGGGGGGTGAATTAGTGCAGCGAAAAACTTTCAACGATTAAAACTGCGTTCGTACGATAAGAGCGATTTCAATAGAAAAGTCAATTCGTAAATCACTTTAACTTGTGATCAAGCAAGATGCAGTTAAAGCAAGTCTATGAAGGCAGTTTGCAGTTATGACGGAAATTAGAATGTAAGCGTAAACTGAAATATGATGTTCGTACGATAAAACTAATTTACGTCTGAATGCCGATTCAGAAAATATTGAACTTTGAAACACGATCGTAAATGCGCAGAAGGCAATAAGCTATTAAGGAGGTTTGCAGTAAAGATAATATGCTCAAAGTAAATGCAAACCGAGATTTAGAGTGGTTCGGTCAATCTTGACCTACATCCACTTTTGCCTTCCTCCACCAATGAGGTCACCGACGTCCACTAGAGGCCTTCCTTCAATAGGCGAAGGCCAACCACCTTTTTACAGTTTCACTCCTTTTGACGGGCTTAGGAGACAACCCTTACAGAATTTTCTTTCCTCTCTTGACAGATCAAAACTTGGAAGAAAAGAGGAAGGAGAACTTTTAACTCATACAACACTTTTGAGCTCTAAAAATCATAGAGTAAGATCAGGATTTCGATGGTTTTTGGTTGCTCTTTCATTGCTGAAAGAGTGGGGTATTTATAGGCCCCAACCCAGTTTGAATTCCGAGCTCAAAATTGTCAATTCCCAGAATTCCGGGGTCTGGCGGTTGCACCGCCTGACTGGGGTGATTGCACCTCTGTCAGAGGTGGTTGCACCACCCAGCCAGAGCTCGGAGACTGAGCCCTAGGCAGTGCCACCGTCGACCCAGGCGGTGCCACCTCTGGCCAAGTAATCTGGGTCCAAATGGGCTAATCCATTCGGCCCAATTTGGGTCTGTCAAGAGCCCAATTGCCCCAAGATTAAGTTAATGGGATCATCTCTCATTTCTAACTTAATCATCGTGCTAACTACGAATTTCTTAAGACATTTACTGCAACTTGCTCCGGTGCATCAATCGCTTATTCCGGCGAGCTTCCGTCGATCATCCGATGAAACCTCGATGATGCTCCTGTGGACTTCCAGCAAACTCCTGGACTTGCGATGATCCACTTGGCAAGTTCCGACGAGCTTCGTTGGCAAGCTCCTGGACTTCTCGGATTTGTTCCCGCAGAACCTCCGACGACCATCCGAACTTCCATCGAATTCTCGAACCCCCAACGTGATCATAGTCTTGACTCCGGTGTTAACTCCTATTGCATGTCTTACTTTCATCGTAGTTAATCCTGCACACTTATCTCAACATATGGATTAGATAACAAATGACAATTGATGTCATCATCAAAATCCGAGATTCAATAATCTCCCCCTTTTTTATGATGACAATCAATTGATAACGGAGTTAACCTGAACTCCCCCTATCTATGTGTCATAATTGAGATAAGTCATTCTTGAATTCAAAACCTTTGAATTCAAGAGACATATTGATAAGTTACCTTATCAATACTCCTATCATGATTCCCATCATGATGTATCTCTCTGAAAATGATGTACGATGTCAAGGCTTGACATCCATTTTCAAATTTCAAATGTGAATGATGGTAATGATAGCAATTCATCATATGATAAGATATCAACATGTAAAATTTCGAAGTAAGATTTTGATATCTTAACATGATGCACATATTTCAATTATTTTAGCAATCATAGCATTTCATCACATGGTAAGATATCAACATGTAGGACTACGATGCAAGTTCTTGATATCTTAACATGATGCAAACATGGTATGTTGCTAATATGGCAATCATAGTTATCATTGATTCATATATTTTCGATGATGTAAGCATGGCATAATCATAGCATCAATTCATATATCTGCTTTTTTCAACATAATATGGTATTTATAGTATTAATTCATATATTTCTCCCCCTTTGTCATCAACAAAAAGGAGAACGATAGAAACAACTTTTAAATATACATGCGATGTCATTTATCTATATAGAGTGATAGGATATAAATTATACAAACATCTCAAGAAAAACATGATATGAAGATTATAGAGTGAAAACTTCTTCCTTTTTATTTGTTATTATCTTTTCGCATGAAAGAGGAAAGTCATTTGTGTAGTTCAAATCGATAGGATATTAGGGCATGCTTTACAAGGATCAGGATATTTATGTGAATCAAATCCTTGCACATAAAAATATCTTCCTTTTATAAGAAGGAATCGTCAAATCTATTTCACAAAGAGAATATTTTTCACATGATAAGTCTAAAAGATATGCATTTGCTAGATAATTCTATTTGTCAAAAATCAATGATGTGAATCAAACTATATGTGATATATGTTTATTAAGTCCAAAAGAGAATAATGTATTCATGAAATCCGATTGGAACTGAAAATTTAATTTAACACTTTCATGCAATCGGACAAGACTATACAATCATGAAGACATGCTCATTGTTATGGAAATTTTTGTATTAATTTCCAACATGTTATTTAGGCATGTAATGACAATTAAGTGATTTGATCATTTAATCAATAAAGTTCGAATAATAATTTTAATAAGTTTATGCATTCGGACACATCAACATTCCTAATTCTCTTCTTATGAAATCAAATTGTTCTTCACTTAGAGGTTTTGTAAAAATATCAGCTAGTTGATGCTTAGTATCTATGAACTCTATGATTACATCATGATTAGTAACATGATCTCATATAAAGTGATGTCTAATATCAATATGTTTTGTTCTTGAGTGTTGAATGGGATTCTTTGTAAAACATATTACACTCGTGTTATCACATTTAATGGGAATGATTTTAAGATAGACTTTATAATCTTCTAAGGTGTTTTTCATCCACACAACTTGTGCACAGCATGCACTAGCTGCAATATATTCAGCTTCAGTTGTTGATAGTGCAACCGAGTTTTGTTTCTTAGATGATCAGGAAACAAGGGAATGTCCCAAAAATTGACATATTCCTGATGTGCTTTTTCTATCTAGTCTACACCCAGCAAAGTCCGCATCAGCATAAGCAATTAACTCAAAAGTTTCGGATTTTGGATACCATAATCTTAGATTTGTGGTACCTTTAAGATATCTAAGTATTTTGGATACCCGATCGTATATGCGCAGAAAGCAGTAAGCTTCAGAGGAGGTTTGCAGTAAAGATAATATGCTCAAAGTAAATGCAAACCAAGATTTAGAGTGGTTCGGTCAATCTTGACCTACTCCACTTTTGGCTTTCTCCACCGACGAGGTCACCGACGTCAACTAAAGGCCTTCCTTCAAAAGGCGAAGGCCAACCACCCTTTAACAGTTTCACTCCTTTTGACAGGCTTAGGAGACAACCCTTACAGAAATTTTCTCTCCTCTCTTTACAACTCAGAACTTGGAAGAACAGAGGGAGAAGAACTTTTGGCCTTTACAACAATTTTGAGCTCTAAGAATCACAGAAAGGATCAACATTTCGGTGTTAGTTCATGCTCTTTCAGTGCTGAATGGGTGGGGTATTTATAGGCCCCAACCCAGTTCAAATTTGGAGCTCAAAACTGTCAATTCCCGGAATTCCGGGATTAGGCGGTTGCACCTCCTGACTGGAGCGGTTGCACCGCCTGGCAGAGCTCGAAGACTGAGCCTCTGGGTGGTGCCACCTCCTATCAGGGGCGATTGCACCTCCTGCCAGAGCTCGAAGACTAAGCTCAAGCGGGTGCACCTCTTGACTCGGGCGGTTGCACCGCCTGCCAAAGCTCGAAGACCGAGCTCAGGCGGTGCTACCTCCTGTCAGGGGAGGTTGCACCGCCCAGTCTCGCTCGGAGACTGAGCCGAGGCGGTGCTACCTCTTAGCTGGGGTGGTTGCACCGCCCAGTCTCCCTGGGAGACTTAGCCCAGGTGGTGCTACCTCCTGGCTTGGGCGGTTGCACCTCCCACAACAATCAGGGTCCGAATGGGTAGATCCATTCGGCCCAATTTGGGTTTTTCAGGGGCCCAATTGCCCCAAGATTAAGCTAATGGGATCACCTCCCATTTCCAACTTAATCATTGTGTTAACTACGATAAATCCTAAGAAAATTTCTGCAGCTTGCTCCGGTGCGTCAATCGCTTCTTCCGGCGAGTTTCCGGTGAACTTCCGTCGATCATCCGATGAACCCTCGGTGATGCTCCTGCGGACTTCCGGAAAACTCCCGGACTTGCGATGATCCACTTGGTGAGTTCCGACGAGCTTCTTTTGGCAAGCTTATGGACTTCTCGGATTTGTTCCCGTAGAACCTCCGACGACTGTCCGAACTTCCGTCATACTCTCGAACTCCCAACGTGATCATTGTCTTGACTCCGACGCAACTCCTGTTGCATGTCTAACTTTCATCGTAGTTAATCCTGCACATGTAAACAAAACTTTGATCGAGACAATTAATCCTAAGCAATTAACCAAGTTGTCCGGCATGTCATTGGTCCCTCGACGCTTCGTCCGATTCTTCGGCGCATCGTCCTTTCCTGCGGCCTATTGCCCAATCGGCCAAATGGCTCCGCAACTCCGATATCCTTGGCACAATACCCACTCTTCTTGGTCCGATGCCCGAGTCCACGGTCTGAAGCCTTCTGTAGATACGTCGACCGATCCACCGGCCCAACGTCCAATCTTCTGACATGTTCCTCCGGCACAACATGATTTTTCTGCTTTAATTGTCTCATCCTGATCGAGGCATCCTACGTCACTCAAAACGCAGATTAAATCATAAACATATATCAAGTAGTTTCATCATCAAAATACGAGATTCAACAATCTCCCCCTTTTTGATGATGACAACCACTTGATGACGGAGTTAACCTTAACTCCCGGAGTTTAAACAAACTCCCCCTATCAATATGCCATATTGATAGAACCTTGAATTCAAACTGAATTCAAGTCATTGCAATATTCATCATGAATACTTGCAACACATCATCATGAACTTATGCATAAACTTATGCATAACATCATACTTCTCCCCCTTTGTCATCAACAAAAAAGAGAAGTACCACAATCGAGCGTTTGTGATATTGGTTCAACTCATTGCATGAAAAACATAATATCAAGTTTTATCATCATGCAAGTTTGCTATTATCAAATATCAACAAGTAAAATTGTGATGTAAGCTTTTGATATCATAACGCAAACATTTCAAGTGTTTATCAATTGTAGCATTTCATCACATGGTAAGATATCAACGCGTAAAATTATGATACAAGTTCTTGACATCTTAACACATGATGTAGACATGGTATAATGCAAATTTGGCAATCATAGCATCAGTGTTCATAGCATCAATTCATATATTTCTCCCCCTTTGTCATGAACAAAAAGGAGAATGATATAAGCAAATTTTAAATATAAGTGTGATGTCATAAGCAGGTTCATGTCATTTTTCAACAAAAAGTGATAAGACACCAAATATTCAAACATTTCAAGGAAAACATGACATGGAGATAGCTTTGAAAACTTCTTCCATTTTATTTGTTATTTTCTTTTTACATGAAGGAGGAAAGCTATTTCTGAGCTTACTCGAATGAGGTTAAAATTGATAAGATATTAATGCACACTTCATTTTTACAAGTATCAAGATATGTATATGAATCAAATCCTTGTGTGTAAAAATGACTTCCTTTTTCAAGAAGGAATTTATAAGCAGGAATCATTTCATCAAATCCATTTCTCAAAACAAAATATTAATCACATAATAAGTGTATGAGAGATGTATTTGCTAGTTGATTCCATATGTCAAAAATCAATAATATGAATTAAACTTGATATGACATATGCTTATTAAGTTTGGAAGAGGATAATTCGAAAATCCAATTGTTAGGATACCAATAGTTAAGAGAATCCGAAAATGAAATTAATACTTTCATGCATTCGGACAAGGCTATGCTATTGATCTTCAAATACAATCATGAGGACAAAACATGCTTATTATCATGGAAATTTTTGTATTCAAAGCACATAATTTCCAACCTATTATTAGGGCATGTAATTGTGTAAAATCATAATGGCAGTCGAGTGATTTGATCATTCAATCAAGAAAGTCCGAAAATTAATTTTAACAAGTTCAATCATTCGGACATATTTTTGCTATAGTTTTTCAAATACAATCTTGATGATAAGACATGCTCATCATCATGATAGTACGATAGCAAGTTTACAATATACAAGCTAGCAAAAAAAAAAATTTACATTTTAAGACACGCAAGCTAGCAATTTTCTCTTTTAGATATGCACATTAGCAACTCTTTCTCCCCCTATGTCATTGGCAAAAAGAAGGGAAGACCCTTTACATTAATTTCTAAATTATAACAAAGGTAGGTTTCAATCTTAATTGTGCATCATTATATTTTCAAATTCCAACATTCACAATTTTAAAAACCTTATATTTCATTCATGCTGATGTATGTTGATACTGAATAAATCAATCAATATTATGAGCATATCATACACGATACTTAATTTTTTTTTTTTAACTATTTATCAACATTTTGATCATGATACCAAACATTCATCATTTAGAGTATTCATGACATTAAATCAACATACATCATTTTAGTAACAACTCATAGCATTTTAAATCATTATTTACATCATATGCAATACATCACATCATAATTAAAAAGCTCAAGTATTATATACATCATTGCAAATCATAAATGCTTCATATCATGATGGTATCAATTTTGTTAAATTATATCCTACCATGCATGATCATAACTTTTCATTTGTATACATCAAAATAAATTAATGAATATTTCATGTATTCATATCATCACATAAGGAATATCAAGAAGAAAATAATTGGGTGTTGAGATAAATCTTTCATGAATATAAAGAATTGCATAAAAATCATATCATGAATACAAGGAATACAGGTCACAATCATTCAAGAGAAAAATCATCATTCATTTTCAATTCATTCAATTTGACAAATCATGATCATGATTTTGATAAAACTCATTTCAAATTTAAATCATCAAAATCATTTTTATGGCTCACAAAATTTATAACATAAATAGATTCATGATTTCATTGATAATATATTTTTCCCCCCTTTTTTAAGTGTTTCATCTTAAGTGATCGATTTCATGTTAGCATGCCTTTTCATTTATGTCAAATCAAAACATGCATCAATTTTTAAAGCCACTGTTATTATCATGAAAATTGATAATCCATAATTACAAGAATCATCATACATAATTTCAAAAATATATACTCATTAATCATAACTTCAAATTAAACATGATTTAATATACTCAAAATCGAGAAATTACAATGGACATCAACATGATACACATTATTGCTTCTTAACCATGATTTCACATTTTCAATCAAAATCATTTTGTTTGTTTATCATAAAATATGCAATATTATCATTTTCGAAATTACTAGCATTGTCATAATATTTTTTTTTAAACATTAATTCTAAACTAAAAAAGAAAATACATCATGAAAACATCAAGTAATTTCAAAATAAATTAGGGGGATTTCGATTACCTCATCATTGAAAGCGATTAAGGCATAGTTTGCCACCTTGCCTTTCTTGATTTTCTCCTCGTCTTCGGAGGAGCTCAATTCATCCTACTTTGTGTTCTTCTTCTTCGGCCTCTTCCTTCGTTCAAGTTTATTTTTCTTTTAGATTTTTGTTTAATGAACTTATTAAGATTTAGTGTTCGAAGTTCAAGTTCATCATTGTCCTCATCACTTAAGTCATCGCTCAAGTGGTATTCATTTGTCTGGAGTTCCAAATCCTTCCTGTTCTTTGGAAGGTGGTTTTGTTCATCATGTTCATCATGTGCATTGTGCACCACTTCATATGTCATCAATGAACCAATTAGTTCTTCAAGTGGTAAGTTGTTTAGGTGTTTAGCTTCTTGTATTGCAGTTACTTTTGAATCCCACTTCTTAGAAAGAGAACGCAAAATCTTGTTTACGAGTTCAAAATCCGAAAAACATTTTCCAAGAGCTCTTAAACTATTGACGACATCCGTGAAACGGGTGTACATGTCGCCTATAGTCTCGCTTGGTTGCATTCGAAAAAGCTCAAAATCATGCAATAAAATGTTAACTTTCGAGTCTTTGACTCTACTAGTTCCCTCGTGCGTGATTTCAAGTGTTCGCCAAATGTCAAAAGCCGTTTCGCACGTAGAAATCCGATTGAACTCATTTTTGTCCAAAGCGCAAAATAAGGCATTCATAGCCTTTGCGTTTAAAGAAAAATACTTCTTCTCCAAATCCGACCATTCGTTCATCGGTTTAGAGGGAAGTTGAAAATCGTTTTCAATGATATTCCATAAATCCAAATTCAAAGAAATCAAGAAAACTCTCATTCGAGTTTTTCAATAAGTGTAGTCCAATCCGTTAAACAACGGTGGATGAAAGACCGATAAGCCCTCTTGAAAGCTATGAAGAGCCATTTCTCTCGGGTGTAAATCCGAAATGAGAAATACCGGGCACTGATACCAATTGTTAGGATCAAGAGCACTAAGAGGGGGGGGGGGGTTGAATTAGTGCAGCGGAAAACTTTCTGCGATTAAAACGAAACTACGTTCGAACGATAAAAACGATTTCTATGTGAAAGCCAATTCTAAGCAAGATGCAGTTTAAGCAAGAGTATAAAGGCAGTTTGCAGTTATGGTAGATCTCAAAACGTAAATGCAATCTGAAATATGATGATCGTACGAAAAAATAGGTTTACGTCTAAACGCTGATTCGGAAAGTGAAAGGATTGAAACCCGATCGTATATGCACAGAAAGCAGTAAGCTTCAGAGGAGGTTTGCAGTAAAGATAATATGCTCAAAGTAAATGCAAACCAAGATTTAGAGTGGTTCGGTCAATCTTGACCTACTCCACTTTTGGCTTTCTCCACCGACGAGGTCACCGACATCAACTAAAGGCCTTCCTTTAATAGGCGAAGGCCAACCACCCTTTAACAGTTTCACTCCTTTTGACGGGCTTAGGAGACAACCCTTACAGAAATTTTCTCTCCTCTCTTTACAACTCAGAACTTGGAAGAACAGAGGGAGAAGAACTTTTGGCCTTTACAACAATTTTGAGCTCTAAGAATCACAAAAAGGATCAAGATTTCGGTGTTAGTTCATGCTCTTTCAGTGCTGAATGGGTGGGGTATTTATAGGCCCCAACCCAGTTCAAATTTGGAGCTCAAAACTGTCAATTCCCGGAATTCCGGGATTAGGCGGTTGCACCACCTGACTGGAGCGTTTACACCGCCTAGCAGAGCTCGAAGACTGAGCCTCTGGGTGGTGCCACCTCCTATCAGGGGCGATTGCACCTCCTGCCAAAGCTTGAAGACTGAGCTCAGGCGGGTGCACCGCCTGCTAGAGCTCGAAGACCGAGCTCAGGCGTTGCTACCTCCTGTCAGGGGAGGTTGCACCGCCCAGACTCGCTCGGAGACTGAGCCCAGGCGGTGCTACCTCTTGGCTGGGGCGGTTGCACCACCCAGTCTCCCTAGGAGACTTAGCCTAGGTGGTGCTACCTCCTGGCTTGGGCGATTGCACCTCCCACAGCAATCAGGGTTCGAATGGGTAGATCCATTCGGCCCAATTTGGTTTTCCAGGGGCCCAATTGCCCCAAGATTAAGCTAATGGGATCACCTCCCATTTCCAACTTAATCATTGTGTTAACTACGATAAATCTTAAGAAAATTTCTGCAGCTTGCTCCGGTGCGTCAATCACTTCTTCCGGCGAGTTTCCGGTGAACTTCCGTCGATCATCAGATAAACCCTCGGTGATGCTCCTGCGAACTTCCGGCAAACACCCGGACTTGCGACGATCCACTTGGTGAGTTCCAACGAGCTTCTTTTAGCAAGCTTATGGACTTCTCGGATTTGTCCCCGTAGAACCTCCGACGACTGTCCGAACTTCCGTCGAACTCTCGAACTCCCAACGTGATCATTGTCTTGACTCCGATGAAACTCCTGTTGCATGTCAATCTTTCATCGTAGTTAATCCTGCACATGTAAACAAAACTTCGATCGAGACAATTAATCCTAAGCAATTAAACAAGTTGTCCGGTATGTCATTGGTCCCTCGACGCTTCGTCCGATTCTTCGGCGCATCGTCCTTTCCTGCGGCCTATTGCCCAATCGGCCAGATGGCTCCGCAACTCCGATATCCTTGGCACAATACCCGCTCTTCTTGGCCCAATGCCCGAGTCCACGGCCCGAAGCCTTATGTCGATACGTCGACCGATCCACCGGCCCAACGTCTAATCTTCTGACATGTTCCTCCGGCACAACATGATTTTCCTGCTTTAATTGTCTCATCCTAATCGAGGCATCCTACGTAACTCAAAACGCAGATTAAATCATAAACATATATCAAGTAGTTTCATCATCAAAATACGAGATTCAACAATCTCCCCCTTTTTGATGATGACAACCACTTGATGACGGAGTTAACCCTAACTCCCGGAGTTTAAACAAACTCACCCTATCAATATGCCATATTAATAGAACCTTGAATTCAAACTGAATTCAAGTCATTGCAATATTCATCATGAATACTTGCAACACGTCATCATGAACTTATGCATAACATCATACTTCTCCCCCTTTGTCATCAACAAAAAGGAGAAGTACCACAATCGAGCGTTTGTGATATTGGTTCAACTCATTGCATGAAAAACATAATATCAAGTTTTATCATCATGCAAGTTTGCTATTATCAAATATCAACATGTAAAATTGTTAGGTAAGCTTTTGATATCATAACGCAAACATTTCAAGTGTTTACCAATTGTAGCATTTCATCACATGGTAAGATATCAACGCGTAAAATTACAATACAAGTTCTTGACATCTTAACACATGATACAGACATGGCATAATGCAAATTTGGCAATCATAGCATCAGTGTTCATAGCATCAATTCATATATTTCTCCCCCTTTGTCGTCAACAAAAAGGAGAACGATATAAGTAAATTTTAAATATAAGTGCGATGCCATATGCATGTTCTTGTCATTTTTCAACAAAAAGTGATAAGATACCAAATATTCAAACATTTCAAGGAAAACATGACATGGAGATAGCTTTGAAAACTTCTTTCATTTTATTTGTTATTTTCTTTTTACATGGAGGAAAGCTATTTCTGAGCTTACTCGAATGAAGTTAAAATTGATAAGATATTAATGCACGCTTCATTTTTACAACTATCAAGATATGTATGTGAATCAAATCCTTGTGTGTAAAAATGACTTCCTTTTTCAAGAAGGAATTTATAAGCAGGAATCATTTCATCAAATCCATTTCTCAAAACAAAATATTGATCACATAATAAGTGTATGAGAGATGTATTTGCTAGTTGATTCCATATGTCAAAAATCAATGATATGAATTAAACTTGATATGACATATGCTTATTAAGTTTGGAAGAGGATAATTCGAAAATCCAATTGTTAGGATACCAATAGTTAAGAGAATCCGAAAATGAAATTAACACTTTCAGGCATTCGGACAAGGCTATGCTATTGATCTTCAAATACAATCATTAGGACAAAACATGCTTATTATCATGGAAATTTTTGTATCCAAAGCACATAATTTCCAACCTGTTATTAGGGCATGTAATTGTGTAAAATCATCTTGGCAGTCGAGTGATTTGATCATTCAATCAAGAAAGTCCGAAAATTAATTTTAACAAGTTCAATCATTCGGACATATTTTTGCTATAGTTTTTCAAATACAATCTTGAAGATAAGACATTCTCATCATCATGATAGTACGATAGCAAGTTTACAATATACAAGCTAGCAAAAAACAAATTTTACATTTTAAGACACGCAAGCTAGCAATTTTCTCTTTTAGATATGCACATTAGCAACTCTTTCTCCCCCTATGTCATTGGCAAAAAGAAGGGAAGACCCTTTACATTAATTTCTAAATCATGACAAAGGTAGGTTTCAATCTTATTTGTGCATCATTATATTTTCAAATTCAAACATTCACAATTTCAAAAATCTTATATTTCATTCATGCATGATACTGAATAAATCAATCAATATTATGAGCATATCATACACGATACTTAATTTTTTTTTTTTAATTATTTATCAACATTTTGATCGTGATACCAAACATTCATCATTTAGAGTATTCATGACATTAAATCAACATACATCATTTTAGTAACAACTCATAGCATTTTAAATCATGATTTACATCATATGCAATACATCACATCATAATTAAAAAGCTCAAGTATTATATGCATCATTGCAAATCATAAATGCTTTATATCATGATGGTATCAATTTTGTTAAATTATATCCTACCATGCATGATCATAACTTTTCATTTGTATACATCAAAATAAATTAATGAATATTTCATTTATTCATATCATCACATAGGGAATATCAAGAAGAAAATAATTGGGTGATGAGATAAACCTTTCATGAATACAAAGAATTGCATAAAAATCATATAATGAATACAAGGAATACAGGTCACAATTATTCAAGAGAAAAATCATCATTCATTTTCAATTCATTCAATTTGACAAATCATGATCATGATTTTGATAAAACTAATTTCAAATTTAAATCATTAAAATCATTTTTATGGCTCACAAAATTTATAACATAAATATATTCAAGATTTCATTGATAATATATTTTTCCCCCCTTTTTTAAGTGTTTCATCTTAAGTGATTTATTTCATGTTAGCATGCCTTTCCATTTATGTAAAATCAAAACTTGCATCAATTTTTAAAGCCACTGTTATTATCATGAAAATCGATAATCCATAATTATCAAGAATCATCATACATAATTTCAAAAATATATACTCATTAATCATAACTTCAAATTAAACATGATTTAATATACTCAAAATTGAGAAATAACAATGGACATCAACATGAAATACATTATTACTTCTTAACCATGATTTCATATTTTCTATCAAAATCATTTTGTTTGTTTATCGTAAAATATGCAATATTATCATTTTTGAAATTACTAGCATTATCATAATATTTTTTTTTAAACATTAATTCTAAACTAAAAAAGAAAATACAACATGAAAGCATCAAGTAATTTCAAAATAAATTATGGGGATTTCGATTACCTTATCATTGAAAGCGATTAAGGCATAGTTTGCCACCTTGCCTTTCTTGATTTTCTCCTCGTCTTCGGAAGAGCTCAATTCATCCCACTTTGTGTTCTTCTTCTTCGGCCACTTCCTTCGTTCAAGTTTATTGTTTATTTTAGATTTTTGTTTAATGAACTTATTAAGATTTATTGTTCGAAGTTCAAGTTCATCATTGTCCTCATCACTTGAGTCATCGCTCAAGTGGTATTCATTTGTCCGGAGTTCCAAATCCTTCCTACTCTTTAGAAGGTGGTTTTGTTCATCATGTTCATCATGTGCATTGTGCACCATTTCATATGTCATCAATGAACCAATTAGTTCTTCAAGTGGTAAGTTGAACGCAAAATCTTGTTTACGAGTTCAAAATCCGAAAAACATTTTCCAAGAGCTCTTAAACTATTGACGACATCCGTGAAACGGGTGTACATGTCGCCTATAGTCTCGCTTGGTTGCATTCGAAAAAGCTCAAAATCATGCAATAAAATGTTAACTTTCGAGTCTTTGACTCTACTAGTTCCCTCGTGCGTGATTTCAAGTGTTCGCCAAATGTCAAAAGCCGTTTCGCACGTAGAAATCCGATTGAACTCATTTTTGTCCAAAGCGCAAAATAAGGCATTCATAGCCTTTGCGTTTAAAGAAAAATACTTCATCTCCAAATCCGACCATTCGTTCATCGGTTTAGAGGGAAGTTCAAAACCATTTTCAATGATATTCCATAAATCCAAATTCATAGAAATCAAGAAAACTCTCATTCGAGTTTTCCAATAAGCGTAGTCCAATCCGTTAAACAACGATGGACGAAAGACCGATAAGCCCTCTTGAAAGCTATGAAGAACCATTTCTCTCGGGTGTAAATCCGAAATGAAAAATACCGGGCTCTGATACCAATTGTTAGGATCAAGAGCACTAAGAGGGGGGGGGGGTGGGGTGAATTAGTGTAGCGGAAAACTTTCTGCGATTAAAACGAAACTGCGTTCGAACGATAAAAACGATTTCTGTGTGAAAGCCGATTTTAAGCAAGATGCAGTTTAAGCAAGAGTAAAAAGGCAGTTTGCAGTTATGGTAGATCTCAAAACGTAAACGCAATCTGAAATATGATGTTCGTACGAAAAAATAGATTTACGTCTAAACGCTGATTCGGAAAGTGAAAGGCTTGAAACCCGATCGTATATGAGCAGAAAGCAGTAAGCTTCAGCGGATGTTTGCAGTAAAGATAATATGCTCAAAGTAAATGCAAACCTAGATTTAGAGTGGTTCGGTCAATCTTGACCTACTCTACTTTTGGCTTTCTCCACCGACGAGGTCACCGACGTCAACTAGAGGCCTTCCTTCAATAGGCGAAGGCCAACCACCCTTTTACAGTTTCACTCCTTTTGACGGGCTTAGGAGACAACCCATACAGAAATTTTCTCTCTTCTCTTTACAACTCAGAACATGGAAGAACAGAGGGAGAAGAACTTTTGGCCTTTACAACAATTTTGAGCTCTAAGAATCACAGAAAGGATCAAGATTTTGATGTTAGTTCATGCTCTTTCAGTGCTGAATGGGTGGGGTATTTATAGGCCCCAACCCAGTTCAAATTTGGAGCTCAAAACTGTCAATTCCTGGAATTCCGGGATTAGGCGGTTGCACCTCCTGACTGGAGCGGTTACACCACCTAGCAGAGCTCGAAGACTGAGCCTCTGGGTGGTGCCACCTCCTGTCAGGGGCGATTGCACCTCCTGCCAGAGCTCGAAGATTGAGCTCAGGCAGGTGTACCTCCTGACTGGGGCGGTTGCACCGCCTGCCAGAGCTCGAAGACCGAGCTTAGGCGGTGCTACCTCCTGTCAGGGGAGGTTGCACCGCCCAGTCTCGCTCGGAGACTGAGCCCAGGCGGTGCTACCTCCTGGCTGGGGCGATTGCACTGCCCAGTCTCCCTAGGAGACTTAGCCCAGGTGGTGCTACCTCCTGGCTTGGGCGGTTGCACCTCCCACAGCAATCAGGGTCCGAATGGGTAGATCCATTCGGCCCAATTTGGGTTTTTCAGGGCCCCAATTACCCCAAGATTAAGCTAATGGGATCACCTCCCATTTCCAACTTAATCATTGTGTTAACTACGATAAATCCTAAGAAAATTTCTGCAACTTGCTTCGGTGCGTCAATCGCTTCTTCCGGCGAATTTTCGGCGAACTTCGGTCGATCATCCGATGAACCCTCGGTGATGCTCCTGCAGACTTCCGGCAAACTCCTGGACTTGCGACGATCCACTTGGTGAGTTCCGACGAGCTTCTTTTGGCAAGCTTATGGACTTCTCAGATTTGTTCCCGCAGAACCTCCGACGACTATCCGAACTTCCGTCGAACTCTCGAACTCCCAACGTGATCATTGTCTTGACTCCGGCATAACTCCTGCTGCATGTCTAACTTTCATCGTAGTTAATCCTGCACATGTAAACAAAACTTCGATCGAGATAATTAATCCTAAGCAATTAACCAAGTTGTCCGGCATGTCATTGGTCCCTCGACGCTTCGTCCGATTCTTCGGCGCATCGTCCTTTCCTGCAGCCTATTGCCCAATCAGCCAGTTGGCTCCGCAACTCCGATATCCTTGGCACAATACCCGCCCTTCTTGGCCCGATGCCCGAGTCCACGGCCTGAAGCCTTCTGTCGATACGTCGACCGATCCACCGGCCCGACGTCCAATCTTCTGACATGTTCCTCCGGCACAACATGATTTTCTTGCTTTAATTGTCTCATCCTGATCGAGGCATCCTGCATCACTCAAAACGTAGATTAAATCATAAACATATATCAAGTAGTTTCATCATCAAAATACGAGATTCAACAGAGGCATCCAAGTTGTTAGTTGGAGAAGGGGTTTCATTTAAATTTAAAGAATCGAAGTTAACATCATCATCAAAATCGATTTTCTTGATTTCGGAAATCTCTTTGAAAACAACATGAATGGATTCTTCAATAATTAAAGTTCTTTTATTGAAGATACGAAAAGCTTTAGAAACTAAAGAATAACCAAGAAAAATTCCTTCATCGGATTTAGCATCAAATTTTCCCAAGGCATCTTTTTGATTCAAGATGAAACACTTACACTCAAAAACTTTAAAATATGAAACATTGGGTTTTTTGTTGTTCCACAACTCATAGGGAGTTTTGGTGAGTAGGGGTCTTACTAGAACTCTATTCAAAATATAGCATGCAGTGTTTACGGCTTTGGCCCAAAAATATTTGGGTAGGCTATGTTCATTTAACATGGTTCTTGCCATTTCTTATAAGTTTCTATTTTTTCTTTCTACTACTCTATTTTGTTGAGGATTTCTTGGAGTAGAGAAGTTGTAGTTGTATCCATTAAGTTCACAAAATTATTGGAAATTACGGTTTTGAAATTCACCACCGTGATCATTTCTAATTGATGAAATCATAGAACCCTTTTCATTTTGAACAAGTTTACAAAACTTGTTAAAATATCTAAAGCATTCATTTTTATGTTTTAAGAAGTAAGTCCATGTGTATCTGCTATAGTCATCTACAATGACGAAGAGGTACTTGCTACCTCCTAGGCTTGATGTAGAGATTGGTCCGAACAAGTCCATATGGATCAATTGCAAGGGTATAGAGGTGCTTATTTGATTCTTAGATTTGAAACTACCCTTAATTTGTTTACCTAATTGACAAGCATCACATACATTATCTTTAATGAACTTGATATGAGGAATTCCTCTTACAAGTTCTTTGGATGATATTTGAGTGATTAGTTTCATGCTAACGTGACCTAATCTTCTATGCCATAGCCAAGCATCCTCATTTAAAACCGAGAAACACATTTCATTACACAGATCATTGATGTCAATGGTGTATACGTTATTTTGTTTTAATGCAATCATAGATGTGTTTGTTGTGTGGTTTTTCAATGATGCAAGTATTAGATTCGAATTTGACAATATATCCTTTATCACATAATTGACTAATGCTCAAGAGGTTATGTTTTAAACCATCAAATAACAAAACATCTTCAATAAAGAAGTTGGATTTGTTACCTATGGTTCCTTTGCCAATAATTTTACCCTTGTTGTTGTCTCTATAAGAAAGGATAATTTTTAGGTACCCATTTATTTTTGGGTGCCTCAAAAACTGATCTACATTGTTTATCATGTTGTATAGAGTTTATCATGGTTCCTTTAGGAACCTAAATTAATTTGTTCGGACTAATTTTCTTGAATGGATAATAATGCGTTTTGTGTCCATGTTTGCAACAAAAGTTGCATTTGCTTTGGTGTCGAACATGTAGGATGAGGCCATTTATGAAGGTGGTTGGATTTTGGTGAGGATTTCTCACAAATCTGATTCCACTTCTTTTGGGAACGTGACCCTTGTTTGTAAGAATCATGTTCAAAGACTTGCTACTAACCTCAAATTTCTTCAAGGTGTCCTTAAGTAGTAAGTTTTCCTTTTGGATAGTTTCTAGATCATGGCATTTTATACAAGAACCTAAACTATCATGATATTAAGTTTTTAACTTATCAAAATTACAAGTAAGACTATCATGCTCCTTTTTTAGCAATTTATATTTTCTACTAATAATCTTGCATTCATCAAATAAGTCATAGAAGGCATTTAATAACTTATCAAATGATAAATCTACATCAATTAAATTTGTTACCTCCTCTCCAATGGTCATTAAGGCATAATGAGCAACTTGCTCGGTGTTGGACTCCTCTTCTTCAGACGGGCTCAAGTCATCCCACGTTGCTTTGAGCGCCTTCTTCTTTGATGTTCTCTTCTTGGCTTGGGGATAATCACTTTTGTAGTATCCCGGCTTTTTGCACTCGTAGCAAATAACTTGGTCCTTTTTGGGCTCAAGTTTATTTTTTGTGTCATTTTTAAACTTATTTCTTTTAATGAATTTTTTGAATTTCCTTGTTAGAAGTGTCAAGTCATCGTCACAGTCCTCATCACTTGAGTTTTCTCTCAAGTGATCATCTAAAGTTCTAAGTGTCATATCCTTCCTGTTCTTTGGAATGATGTCTTCTTGCTCTTCATAAGCTTTGCATGTCATTTCATAGGTCATTAATGACTCGATTAGTTCTTCAAGAGGGAAGTTGTTTAAATCTTTAACCTCTTGAATAGCAGTGACTTTAGGGTCCCAACTCTTAGGAAGGGATCTTAGCATCTTATTTACGATCTCAAAATCCGAAAAACTTTTGCCGAGTCCATTTAGACCATTGACGACATCCATGAAACGGGTGTACATGTCGCCAATAGTCTCAATCGGTTTCATTCGAAAAAGTTCAAAAGAGTGTATCAAAAGATTGATTTTTGACTCTTTCACTCTACTTGTTCCTTCATGAGTCACTTCGAGTGTATGCCAAATATCAAACGTGGTTTCACAAACCGAAACACAATTAAACTCATTTTTATCAAGCGCACAAAATAAGGCATTCATAGCCTTTGCATTAAGACCGAAAGTCTTCTTCTCCAATTCATTTCAATCGATCATTGGAAGAGAAGACTTCGAAAATCCATTTTTGACAAGATTCCAAAGTTCAAAATCCATTGAAATAAAGAAGATCCTCATTCGGGTCTTCCAATAGGTGTTGTCCGTCCCATTGAACATGGGTGGACGTGTAATAGAATGGCCCTCTTGGTTTCTAGCGTATGCCATCTCTCTTGGGTTTTAATCCGTTTGAGAGTTAACCCCACTCTGATACCAATTGTTAGGATCAAGAACACTAAGAGGGGGGGGGGGGGGGGGGGTGAATTAGTGCAGCGGAAAACTTTCGACGATTAAAACTGCGTTCGTACGATAAGAGCGATTTCGGTAGAAAAGCTAATTCATAAATCACTTAACTTGTGATCAAGCAAGATGCAGTTAAAGCGAATCTATAAGGGCAGTTTGCAATTATGATGGAAATCATAATGTAAGTGCAAACTGAAATATGATGTTCGTACAATAAAACTGATTTACATCTAAACACCGATTCAGAAAATGCTAAACTTTGAAACACGATTGTAAATTCATAGAAGGTAGTAAGCTATTGAGGAGGTTTGCAGTAAAGATAATATGCTCAAAGTAAATTCAAACCAGAGAGCACCGCGATTTTAGAGTGGTTCGGTCAATCTTGACCTACATCCACTTCTGGCTTCCTCCACCGATGAGGTCACCGACATCCACTAGAGGTCTTCCTTCAATAGGCGAAGGCCAACCACCTTTTTATAGTTTCACTCCTTTTCATGGGCTTAGGAGACAACCCTTACAGAATTTTCTTTCCTCTCTTGACAGATCAAAACTTGGAAGAAAAGAGGAAGGAGAACTTTTAACTCATACAACACTTTTGAGCTCTAAAAATCACAGAGTAAGATTAAGATTTCGGTGGTTTTTGGTTGCTCTTTCATTGTTGAAAGAGTGGGGTATTTATAGGCCCCAACCCAGTTTGAATTCCGAGCTCAAAATTGTCAATTCTCGGAATTCCGGGGTCTAGCGATTGCACCGCCTGACTGGGGCGGTTGCACCTTTGTCAGAGGCGGTTGCACCACCCAGCCAGAGCTCAGAGACTAAGCCTTGGACAGTGCCACCGCCGACCCAAGCGGTGCCACCTCTGGCCAAGTAATATGGGTCCAAATGGGCTGATCCATTCGGCCCAATTTGGGTCTATCAAGGGCCCAATTGCCCCAAGATTAAGTTAATGGGATCACCTCCCATTTCTAACTTAATCATCATGCTAACTATGAATTTCTTAAGACATTTACTGTAAGTTTCTCCAGTGCATCAATCGCTTCTTCCGGCGAGCTTCCGTCGATCATCCGATGAACCCTCGGTGATGCTCCTGCGGACTTCTGACAAACTCCTGGACTTGCGACGATCCACTTGGCAAGTTCCGATGAGCTTCTTTGGTAAGCTTTTGGACTTCTCGGATTTGTTCCCGCAGAACCTCCGACGATTGTCCGAACTTCTGTTGAATTCTCAAACCCCCAACGTGATCATAGTCTTAACTCCGGCGCAACTCCTACTGCATGTCTTACTTTCATCGTAGTTAATCCTGCACACTTATCTCAACATATGGATTATATAACAAATGACAATTGATGTCATCATCAAAATCCGAGATTCAATAGTCAGCACTAAGAGGGGGGGTGAATTAGCGCAACGGTAAAATCGTTGGTTTAATAAAAATTCTTCTACGATTAAAACCGATTCCAGAAATATGCTTAGATTGAAAGCATGTTCATAAACATATTGAAGGCCGTTTGGAGTTAATTTAAATTGCAAGAAGTAAATGCAAACCATATTTTATAGTGGTTCGGTCGCGTGACCTACATCCACTCCGCTGATTCCTCTTCCGTCGAGTCCACCGGCATCCACTATCGGTCTTCTTTCAATAGGCTATTGAATCTCGAGTTTTGATGATAAAACCAACTTATAGTATTTATGTTTTGATATGTATTTTGAGTGATACAGGATGCTTCGATCAGGATGAGATAATTAAAGCATGAAGAATCGTGTTGGGCCGGAGGAAAACATATCAGAAGATTGGGTGTCGGGTCGGAGGATCGGTCGACATATCGACAGAAGGCTTCGGGCCATGGATTCAGGCATCGGGCCGAAAAGAGCAGATATTGTGCCAAGGATATCGGAGTTGCGGAGTCAACTGGCCGATTGGGCAATAGGCCGCAAGAGAGGACGATGCGCCGAAGAATCGGACGAAGCGTCAAGGGACCAATGACATGCCGGACAACATGATTAATGCTTAGTATTAATTGTTTAGATAGAAGTATGTTTTACATGTGTAGGATTAACTATGATAGCAAAGCATGAAGCAAAATGAAGTTCCAGAGTCAAAGACGTGATTTCATTGGGAGTTCGAGAGTTCATCAGAAGTCCGGACGTTCGTCGGAAGTTCTATTAGAACTAGCTGAGAAGTCTCGGAGCTTGCTAGAGAAGCTCATCGGAACTCACCAAGAAGATCATCATGAAGTCCAGGAGCTTGCCGAGAGTCAGCTAGAACATTACCGAGAGTTCATCGGAAGTTCACCGAAAGATCGTCGGAAGCTCGCCGGAAGAAAACAAGGCATAGGGACTTGTTTAACTTAGCAAATGTCTTTGAAATCGTAGTTAGCACGTAATTGGGTTTGGATTTGGGACAACCCAATTAGGGGTCAGCTAGGCCCATGTAAGAACTGTGTTGGGCCCAATAAGAGGCCCAAACAGTATCCGAAGAAGTCTCACCGTCATGGCACAGTCTCCAAGACTATGTCAGGCAGTAGTACCGCTAGCCTGGATAGTTGTACCGCCCTTAAAAAGGTGCCCAGGTGGTGGTACCACCAGTCTAGGCAATGGTACTGCCCAGCACAGCACCCCAAGCAGAGGTACCGCCCAATGCAGTGTTAGTGTCAGACTGACACTGGGCGGTGGTACCACCCGTGCCTAGGAAACCCGGGATGAGATGTTTTTAGTCTCCAAGTTTGGATCAACTTGAAGCCTATAAATACCCCTCTCATCCCTAGTTAAAGTACACAAGCACAGAGAGTTTAAAAGTGAAGAAACGCTGCTGCAATTGTTAGGATCGGGGTCGGCACTAAGAGGGGGGGTGAATTAGTGCAGCAGTAAAATCATGTCTTCAAAAACTTTTGTACGATAAAATCTATTTACGTTGAAAACTGATTTCAGAAACTTAACTTGAAACACATGTTCATAAATATATAGAAGGCAGTAAGCTATTAAAGAGGTTTACAGTAAAGATAAATTGCTTGAAGTAAAATGCAAACTAGATTTTAGAGTGGTTCAGTCGTCGTGACCTACATCCACTTCGTCGATTCCTCTTCTGTCGAGGCCACCAACATCCACTATCAATCTTCCTTTATAGGCGAAGATCAACCTCCTTCTTACACCCTTCTTCTCTTTTTATCGGGTTTAGGAGACAACCCTTACAAGCACTCAATCTCCTCTCTAAACATAAATCTAAGTTTAAGTTAGAGGAGGGATTTCTCAAGTGATTTCTATAGCATTTCTTCACTTTTAAACTCTCTGTGCTTATATGCTTTAACGAGGGATGAGAGAGGTATTTATAGGCTTCAAATTGATTCAAACTTGGAGCCTAAAACTTTCCCACCCCGGGTTCCCCAAGCACGGGCGGTACCACCACCCAGGTCTGGCGGTACCACCACTTGAGGGGCAGTGCTGAGCAGTACCATTGCCCAAACTAGTGGTACCACCGCCTGGCACCCTGCCAGGGGTGGTACAATTGCCTAGACTAGTGGTACCACCGCCTGACATAGTCTCGAAGATTGTGCCACAATGGTGAGACTTCTTAGGGCATTGTTTGGGCCTCTTATTGGGCCCAACATAATCATTACATGGGCCTAGCTGGCCCCTAATTGGGTTGGCCCAAATCCAAACCCAATTATGTGCTAACTACGAAATCTAAGACATAATGTGAGCTAAATAAGTCCGTAAGTCTATTCTTCCAGCGAGCTTCCGACGATCTTCCGATAAACTTCCGACAATCTCTCGGCAATGTTCCGACGGACTCCCAGCAAGCTCTTGGACTTCACAATGATCTTCTTGGCAAGTTTCAATGAGCTTCTCTAGCAAGCTCCAAGACTTCTCGGCTCATTTCGCTAGAACTTCCGACGAACTCTCGAACTCCCAACGAAATCGCGTCCTTGACTCTAGGACTTCATTTTACTACATGCCTTGCTATCATAGTTAATCCTGCACATGTAAAACATACTTCGATCTAGACAATTAATACTAAGTATTAATCAAGTTGTCCGGCATATCATTGGTCCCTCGACGCTTCGTCTGATTCTTCGACGCATCGTCCTCTCTTGCGGCCTATTGCCCAATTGGCCAGTTGACTCCGTAACTCCGATATCCTTAGTGCAATATCCGCTCTTCTTGGCCTGATGCCCAAATCCATAGCCCGAAGCCTTTTGTCGATACGTAGACCGATCCACCGATCCGACGTCCAATCTTCTGACATATTTTCCTCCTGCCCAACATGATTCTTCCTGCTTTAATTATCTCATCCTGATCGAAGCATCGTGCGTCACTCAAAATATAGATTAAAACATAAACACTTATCAATTGGTTTTATCATCAAAATCCGAGATTCAACAATCTTCCCCTTTTTGATGATGACAACCAATTGATGATGGAGTTAAAACAAACTCCCGGTGTTTAAACAAACTCCCCCTATCAATATGTCATATTGATAGAACATTGAATTCAAGCTAAATTCAAGTCCTTGCAAATATTCATCATGAATATTTGCAACACTTCATTATGCGTAATATGATCATACTTCTATCAATAAAAAGGAGAAGTACCAACTATCAAATGTTTGGAAATACAAGTTCAAACATTGCATCATAAATCTCCAGTTTTATAATCATGCAAGCTAGCAAAAATTTTGAGCTTTGCAAGTTTATAAATTTTGCTAGATATGCAAGTTCAGCATGTTTGTTTTGTAATGTTCAAGCTAGAAAGTGTTTGAAAAAGAAAGCAAGTTTTGTAACATACAAGCTAACAATAATTTAGAGTTGTGCAAGTTTGCAAATTTACTTTTCTTTACGATGTGCAAGATAGCATATTTTTTCATCTTCTTGAGATTTCAAGCTAGCAATTCTTGGTGAGTTCAAGATAGCAGTTTTTTCTCTTTTGAGAAGTGCAATTATTTTTGTTTCCTTTGCAAAAACACAAGCTAAAAAAATGTTACATTATTTTATAACATGGAAGCTAACAATTTAAGATGTTCAAGAAGCAAGTTCTTTCTTCTCTTTTAAGAAGTACAATTTTTTGCTTTTTTCTTGAATTGTGCGAGCTAGCATCTTTTATCTCCCCCTTTATCATTGTCAAAAAGAAGGGAAGACCCTTTATATCAATTTTTAGATTATGAAAAAGATAAGTATCAATCTTATTTGTGCATCATTATATATTCAAATTAAAACTTGCACAATTTCAAAACCATACATTTCATTTTTTATGCATGATACCGAAAAATAAATCAATCATCATTATGAGCATATCATACATGATACTAAAATATTAAAATTTTGAAGTATTTATCAACATTTTGATCATGATACCAAACATTCATCATTTAAAGCATTCATGATACGTCATTTTGGTAATAAATTATAGCATTTCAAATCATGATAGTATTAATTTTGTCAAATTATATCCTACCATGTATGATCAAAACTTCTCCCCATTTTATCATTGTAAACAAGAAAGAAGAAGGGAAGAACATGATGGTGTAAAATATTTCAATCATTCAAGGCATACGAGCCATAAATACAAAGAAATCATATCATGAAGGATAAGACCAATTAAATACCAAAAGACATTATTCATATAGTAAATCTCTTCTTTAAATAAAATATCAAGAAAAATTTGTAGGTGTATAAAGAAGAGATCTTGATAAAAAAAAATCTCAAGTAATAAATCCAAGAACTCACAAGAAAAAAATCAAGATTCATTTAGAAAATCTCCTCTTAAGAAGATAACAAGTATAATCGTAGGAGAACGATTAATAAAAAATGTTGATTCATAACAAATCTTTCAAGTTATAATCAATTCATGAATACCAAAAGAACATTCATGACTCATTTGGAAATTTTTTCTCTTTTGTAAATGACAAAAGAAAACATGGGAGTTCAAAAAATAAGATCTTGATTCATAAACAATTTCAAGTTATAAATCACGAGAAATCAAGATCATGATTTCGATAAAAAAATTTCAAATTTAAATCATCAAAATTATTTTCAAAGTCAAAGAGATTCGTAAAAATGATACAAATGGATTCATTAATCTCCTTTTTGGATAAATCGATAAAGTAGAGAAATTTTTCAAGAGAAAGCTTTCCTCTTTTTAGTTTGTTTCACACAAGCATGCCTTTGTCTTTTTTATGCCAATATATATATATATATATATATATCATTAATCGTTTAGGATCGAAAAATAAATTTCATCATAAAAATCATAAAGATCAATAAACCATAAATTACTTAAAAATCATCATGCATAATTTTGAAATTTATTAAGCACGATCATTATGCATGACATCAAAACATGGTTTCAAAATATTTAATATTTTCGTTCCATAATTACATCATTATGCATCATCGAGATTGATTTCATAAAGCATTTTCTTTTTTAGGTGAATCAACTTATCATGCTTAGTTTTCCATACAAAAGCCATTCATCATCATTAAGCATGATATCAAACTTCTTAATATTTTCATTAAGACATCAAGCATGGTTTCACTCAAATTCGGAAATCATCAAGATACACTATTTATTCTTGAAAAAACATACATATGATCATTAGATTTAAATCCAACATTTTGTTCATTTAACATAACACATGCAATTTTCATGATTATTTTTAAAATTACTAGCATGATAAACATGATTCCTAATATTTTTACATTTTCATATCATTATTAAACATGTAATTTTCAAGAAAAATAAATTTTTTAACTAAATAAATAAAAAAAAGTATCATGAAAAGCATCATGTAATTTTAAAATAAATTAAGGGAGTTTCGATTCCTCATCGTTGAAAGTCGTTAAGGCGTAGTTTGCCACCTCGCCTTTGTTGATTTTCTCCTCGTCTTCGGAGGAGCTCGATTCATCGTAATTTGTATTCTTCTTCTTGTGTTCAAAGCAAGTAGTTCCGTTCTTTTTGCTTTATAATTTTTGTTTCATGAACTTTTTAAATTTCATTTGTGGTTCAAGTTTACCATCACTTGAGCTTATGCTCGAGTGGTCTTCAATTGTTCTATGTCTCAAATCCTTCCTATTCTTTGGAAGGTGGTTCTCAAGTTCTTCATGTGTATTGTACATCATTTCATATATGATCAATGAACCAATTAGTTCTTCAATCAAAAAATGGTTCAAGTTCTTTGATTCTTGTATTGCCATTATTTTCGAATCCTAATTTTTTGAAAGTGATCGTAAAATCTTGTTAATGAGTTCAAAATCTAAAAAACTTCTACTAAGTGCTTTTAAACCATTGAAGACATCCATAAAACGAGTGTACATATCTCTAATGGTTTCGCTTGGTTTCATTCGAAAAAATTTAAAATTATATATTAAAAAATTAATTTTTGAATCTTTTAATCTACTTGTGCCTTTGTGAATAGTTTCAAGAATATGCCAAATGTTGAAAGCCGTTTCACATATAGAAACCCGATTAAACTCGTTTTTGTCTAAGGCACAAAATAAGGCATTCATAGCCTTTGCATTTAGAGAAAACGTCTTCTTCTCCAAATCATTCCAATTGTTCATTAGAAGAGAAGACATTTCAAATCCATTTTCGACTATATACCATAAATCAAAATTTAATGAAAGCAAGAAAACTCACATTTGAGTTTTCCAATAAGTGTAGTCCGTCCCAATGAAAAAGGAAGGACGAATGAGAGAGTGACCCTCTTGAAAGCTGAAAAGAGTCATTTCTCTTGGGTGTTAATCCAAGTGAGAAATAACGAGACTCTGATACCAATTGTTAGGATCGGGGTCGGCACTAAGAGGGGGGGTGAATTAGTGCAGCGGTAAAATCACGTCTTCAAAAACTTTCCTACGATAAAATCTGTTTACGTTGAAAACCGATTTTGGAAACTTAACTTGAAACATATGTTCGTAAATGTATAGAAGGCAGTAAGCTATTAAAGATGTTTGCAACAAAGATAAATTGCTCAAAGTAAAATACAAACCAGATTTTAGAGTGGTTCAGTCGTCGTGACCTACATCCACTTCATCGATTCCTCTTCCGTCGAGGCCACTAGTATCCACTATCGATCTTCCTTTATAGGCAAAGATCAACCTCCTTTTTACACCCCTCTTCTCCTTTTATCGGGTTTATGAGACAACTCTTACAAGCACTCACTCTCCTCTCTAAACAGAAATCTAAGTTTAAGCTAGAGGAGGGATTTCTCAAGTGATTTCTATAGCGTTTCTTCACTTTTAAACTCTATGTGCTTGTATACTTTAACAAGGGATGAGAGGGGTATTTATAGGCTTCAAGTTGATTCAAACTTGGAGCCTAAAACTTTCCCATCCCGGGTTCCCCGGGCATGGGCGGTACCACCGCCTGCGTTAGGCGGTACCACTACCTAGTGTCAGTCTGACAATAACACTGCCTTGGGCAGTACCACCACCCAGGTCTAGCGGTACCACCACCTAGGGGGTAGTGCTGGGTGGTACCACTGCCCAGACTGGCAGTACCACCGCCTAGCACCCTACCAAGGGCGGGACTGCTAGTCATAAGTGCCCAGCAAGCCAATCACGTGAGTGATGGCACGTGTGACTTGATACAGAATCTTTTTGCTTATTATAGTTTGGCGTATATCACTTTATAACTATTGCATAAATGCATATATATTGTGATGTCCTTGGATTTGTGCAATGGGAATCGGATCGTGATGAGATCACGATAATGAGATCGATTCACCTTTAAACACATATCCTAAATAATCCCGGTCATAGGTTACTCGAGAGGGACATCGTGATAACCGGATAGACTGGTGTGCTGTATACCCGTCCATATGATGGATGCAGCTGGTCTCATAGCTGCTCGTGTAGGGACACTAGGGATACAGTACAGGTGCTCATTGGAGAATGAGTTCACTGATTGATCCGCTTACGGAATGCTGGATGGTTGATGATGCCTTATTGTCAGACAACGATTCCGTAGTCCTAGTGGTGTATCTGGTTCTTAGACTTGAGAAACCAAGGATGTCCTGTATGAGTGCTCCACTCTTTGATACCAGACTTATAGGTTTGGTTGTTCCCAGATCTAGTACAGCTGGTCATTGGGAGTGGTAGTCGACCTTACGAGGGCTATTGAGTGTCGATAGAGGATCATCCACTCTCGGTATCATGAGAGGAATATCCCATGTGTTCTTGCTCAGACAAATCCCTGGCCAGGGTCATTCGGGTTGAGAGAGAAAGAGTTCTCCGGGAGAATCCGATTAGAGCGAGACTCGAGTAGAAACCGTATGGGTCTGACAGCACCATGCTCGATATACGGTCTCTGGGATATTAGATGGATGAGGGACTATAGGTACATGGTAACTGAGGACAGACAGGTCCAATGGATTGGATTCCCCTGTATCGTCTAGGGACTACGACGTAGTGGCCTAGTACTTCCGTAGTCGATGAGTCGAGTGAATTATTACAGAGATAATAATTCACTGAGTTAGAAGAAGTTCTGACAGGTATGACTCACGGCCAGCTCGATATTGGGCCTAGAGAGTCACACACATATGGTAGGCATTGCGATGAGTAGAGGTTCGGATATGAGATATCCGACGGAGCCCTTGTCTTATTGGATGCAGATCCAATACCCACTAGGGAAAGGACCCATTAGGGTTTTGACACGGGATCTCTATAAATAGGAGGGATTCACAGCCTCATAGGCTAGAGTCTTTGCTTGCCCTTCCTATTCTCCTCTCCCTCTCCACCTCAGAGTAGGCCTGGAGTTTTGAGGAGCGTCGTCGCAACCCTGCTGTGTGGATCACCGCTAGAGAGGAGGACGCTTGACCTCCTTCACCCTCTCCTAAGGATCTGCAAGGAAACAGGGATATACGATCTCCCTAGGTAACACAATCTCTTTACGCAGATTTGTGTTTTTGCGGATTTTGCGCACCAATCTTCGCACGACGATGAACATCTTTTTGGGAATCGGGGATTTTTGTTTTCTTGTTCTTCCGCTGCGCATATGATGTCGCCCCCTATGATTTCCCAACAGTGGTATCAGAGCCAGGTTGTTCGTGCGAATGATTGGTTTTTGAACTGCGTGTGTTGTGTTTAGGAAGAATATTGACGTCAAAATCGTTGACGCAAAAGCAAGGAAGGGCAGCAACAGTTGCTGCCCTCGATCTGCATGCCTGCAGCCACCTGCAGCGGCAGCCGCAGCCGCAGCCAGGCAGCACAGCGCCGGCGCATGCGCAAGCGCTGTGCCTGCAGCAGCCGGCCGGCGGTCTGCTTGCAGCAGGCTTGCGGCCGGCGGGGCTGGCAGCCCGCTCGGTAGAAGCGCCTGCGGCCACTGAGCCCACGAGCTGAGGCACCGCAGGGCAGCGGCGCCTGTGGCCGCTGCTCCCACGGGCAAAAACCCCGCAGGGGCGGCCGCCAGCGAGACAGCACCACCTACGGGCGCTGACTCGCGGGCAGAACCGCCCGCGGAGGCGGCGGCGCCCGCGGGGGCGCCCACCTGCAGCGGCAGCGACCCCAGCGGGCGTGCCACCTGCAGGCGAGGGCAGTGCCCTCGCCCTCGCCGCACAGGCCGCCGCCAGCAGGGTGGCGGCGGCGGCGGCGCAGCAGCAAGGGGGAGAAGGGCATTAGGGTTTTCTGGGCAAAAAGACAGTTTTGCCCCCTCGGAATTTGAGAAATTCCAGTTTCTGTCTTTTGTCCAAATTACGAAAATACCCTTAGGAATTGAGAAATTCCCTATATATCCCTGATTTCAGAAAATATTAATTAATTAAAAGGTTTAGTTGATTATTATTTTTATTATTATCTAGTAGTCCTACATGATGATGATTATTTATACATGTGATGTATGATGAGTGGACGGATGATCATGGACCGTGTGATGTGTGTACTTGTGATTATTATTATTGAGGTCTGCGAACCTCCATTATATTTCTCGTTTATTGTCGGGCCTGCGTGCCTATGATTAAGTTGTAATCACATTAGGAGGCGCAGCGGGAGCGTGGAAGCCATAGCGGGACCCACGAGACGGACGATCGTGATGCATGGAGATGCATCAAGATGTCGACGGAACCGACGAGGACGAGATGGACGATCACAAGGCATGGAGATGCACCATTGCACACATAGATCTTGATGTGAGTGATTAGGCCTACTGGCTCGGGCCTAATCATATTAGGTTGTGGTCCATGATCATCTGGTGTGATTGCTTATACACATACTAGATATGTATATATATTTGCATGCGATGTAGATATATATTAAATATGTATATGTGTGACATGTCATATTAGGAGACCAAATCATAGAAACATCTCTCGATAAAATTAAGTCGGTAAACGTGAGGCAATTAGATTGACCCACGTGGCCTTCCATCGTTATGAGTAGGAACCGAATCCCGGTGTAGGTTGAGTTGGTCGAGTCCCTCGAGACTCACCTATATCGCGATTCGCTATCTTGCTTACGACATAGAGATGTCACCGGTGACCTGAGGGCATGATATGCTTGGTCGAGTCCCTCGAGGGTATATCATCAAATCAGACTCATCTTGTAACGAAGGTGTTGACTTAACCGAGCATCATGGTTGGTCGAGTCCCTCGAGGCCATGGTGATTCGGAGGCCGAACAGGACGGGAATCACAAGGAGTTGTGATCGGCAAGAGTTGTCTACCTTTTAGGCTTAGTGTGATTGGTCGAGTCCCTCGAGGTTACACTAAGACGCTGATTGGATCCTGATCCCCACTAGAAGTCTGCCGGAGACTTCCGTTTCACGTGCTGAGGGTGTCGCGTGACTCGTTAGTAAAATAGTGGGAGCATATTAAGATAGAAGTCCATATCTTGATAGTTTATTTCTTGCAAAATCTGCATGTTATTCATTTTTGTTACATCTTTATTTTCAGAAAATGTCGCTTTCAAATCCCTTACGTGGCATACTTGATGTCAACCGCCTCACTGGTCCAAATTATACGGATTGGCTCCGTAACTTGAGAATTGTTCTCACAGCGGAGAAAATCGTGTACGTCCTTGATACAGTGATGCCTACGCCCGAAGAAGGGGCAAGCGAGGATGAGATCGCTCGCTACGTGAAGTACATTGATGACTCCACTCTTGCTCAGTGCTATATGTTGGGCTCTATAACTCCAGAGTTACAGAGACAACATGAAAAGATGGATGCCAGATCCATTCTCCTACATGTCCGTAAATTGTTTGAGGAACAGGGAAGGACTCAACGATATGAGATATCCAAGAGCCTTTTCCGCGCTAGGATGACTGAGGGGACACCGGTTCAGAACCATGTCCTAAAGATGATTGAGTGGATAGAGAAACTCACAGGTCTAGGAATGGTCCTAGAGGATAACTTGTGTGTGGACATTGTGCTTCAGTCCCTACTAGATTCCTTTTCACAGTTCATAATGAACTTTAATATGAACAAGCTTGAGGTGACTCTCCCAGAGCTCCTCAATATGTTGAGGGAGGCAGAGAGTACTATTAAGAAAGAGAAGCCAGTTCTCTACACTGGTGAGACCAGAAAGAAAAGGAAAGCAGAAAGGTCCCTTAAGAATGGAAAGGGCAAGGGCAAACAAGGTAAAGCAAAGGTTGCTAAGAAAGACCCAACAAAGGACAAAGGCCAGTGCTTCCACTGTGGTAAAGATGGGCACTGGAAGAGAAACTGCAAAGAGTACCTTGCAGAAAGGGCGAAACAAAAGCTTGATGAAGCTTCAGGTACATTCATGATCAGTCTCCATTTGTCAGACTCTTATGATAACACATGGGTATTAGATACCGGTAGTGCTTATCATATATGTAATTCGTTGCAGGTTCTGGCAAGGCCTAGGAGACTAGAGAGAGGCGAGATGGACCTCAAGATGGGTAATGGAGCAAAAGTTGCTGTATTAACTGTTGGCGAGGTCGCCCTACATCTGCCTAGTGGAGCTTTTATTGCATTAGATACATGTTATTTTGTTCCTTCTATTATCAAAAACATTATCTCCATTTCATGTTTAACAGTTAGTGGATATAAATTTGTTTTTGAGAACAATGGTTGTTCGATATTATTAGATGATAAGATCATCACGAAAGGAACATTGCATAATGGTTTATTTATGTTAGACACCACTCCACATATCATGAATATAAATGTGTCCAAAAGGAAACGAGATGAGTTGAACAGTGCATACCTGTGGCATTGTAGGCTAGGTCACATCCATGAAAGAAGGATTCAAAAGTTGCTAAATGATGGATATCTAGATCCATTCGACTATGTGTCATATGCAACTTGTGAGCCTTGCATTCGTGGAAAACTGACCAACTCTCCATTTAGTGGAACTGGAGAGAGAGCCACTGAGTTGTTGGAACTCATACATAGTGATGTATGTGGACCCATGTCAACTCATGCCATTGGAGGTTACTCCTACTTCATTACATTTACTGATGATTTCTCAAGGCATGGATATGTGTACTTAATGAAGTACAAGTCCGAGGCCTTTGAGAAATTCAGAGAGTATAAGAATGAGGTGGAGAACCAGACTGGAAAGAGTATCAAAACTCTTCGATCAGATCGAGGAGGTGAGTACTTAAGTACAGAGTTTACTCACTTCCTCAAGGACCATGGGATATTATCCCAATGGACACCTCCTTATACACCTCAGCTCAATGGTGTCTCTGAAAGGAGAAATCGTACATTATTAGATATGGTACGGTCCATGATGAGTTTCGCTGACCTACCCATCTCATTCTGGGGATATGCCCTAGAAACCGCAGCTTACCTTCTGAACAGAGTTCCAACTAAGTCGGTGGTGTCTACACCATATGAGATATGGAAAGGGAAGAAGCCTGATCTTAAAGTAGTTAAGATTTGGGGCTGCTCTGCCCATGTTAAAAGACACAACCCCGATAAGTTAGAATCAAGGACAGGGCGATGTAAATTTGTGGGATACCCCAAGGAAACTTGTGGGTATTACTTCTATCATCTCGAGGACCAAAAGGTCTTTGTAGCTAAGAGAGCAGTGTTCCTTGAGAAGGAACACATTCTTGACGGAGACAGTGGGAGAATGATAGAATTGAGCGAGGTTGGAGAACCAAGCTCAAGCACCACTCTACAGCCCGAGTCTGTTCAGGTATCTAATACACAAGTTTCAACTTTACGCAGGTCTGATAGAGTATCCCATCCTCCTGAGAGATATGTGGGACATATTAGAGCAGAGGATGTAGAGGATATTGATCCTCAGACCTACGAGGAGGCTATTATGAGTATAGACTCCGGGAAGTGGAAAGAAGCCATGAATTCTGAGATGGATTCTATGTACTCCAATAAGGTTTGGAACCTAGTTGATGCACCCGAAGGTATTGTACCCATCGGTTGCAAGTGGATCTTTAAGAAAAAGATCGGAGTAGATGGAAAGGTAGAGACCTATAAAGCAAGGCTAGTGGCTAAGGGGTATCGTCAAAGGCAAGGTGTTGACTACGACGAAACTTTCTCACCCGTAGCAATGCTAAAATCCATCAGAATTCTATTGGCTATTACAGCACACTATGATTATGAGATCTGGCAGATGGATGTGAAAACCGCATTCCTCAACGGGAACCTGGAGGAGGAGGTGTATATGATGCAACCTGAGGGATTCGTGTCCAAGAACTGCCCAGATAAGGTGTGTAGGTTGCTTAGATCCATTTATGGACTAAAGCAAGCTTCCCGAAGTTGGAACATAAGATTTGATGAGGCAATCAGATCTTATGACTTCGTTAAGAACGAAGATGAGCCTTGTGTATACAGAAAGGTAAGTGGGAGCGCTATTAGCTTTTTGGTGTTATATGTGGATGACATCCTCATCATTGGGAATGACATAGGAATGCTATCCACAATAAAGGCTTGGTTATCTAGACACTTCTCCATGAAGGACTTAGGAGAAGCATCTTATATCTTGGGGATTAGAATCTATAGAGATAGATCCAAAAGGATGCTTGGCTTGTCCCAGTCCAGGTACATAGAAACCATTGTCAAAAGGTTTGGCATGGAAAATTCCAAAAGAGGTCTCATACCGATGAGACATGGGATATCGCTTTCTACGAGTATGTCCCCAAAGACTCCAGAAGAAAGGGCGAACATGGATATGATACCTTATGCCTCAGCAATAGGGTCTATCATGTATGCCATGCTATGTACTAGGCCTGATATAGCGCATGCTCTGAGTGTCACGAGCAGGTATCAGGCGGATCCAGGCTTGGAGCACTGGAAAGCAGTAAAGTGTATCCTTAAGTACTTGAGAAGGACTAAGGATCTTTTACTAGTATATGGAGGTAATAGCCTTAAGGTTAAAGGCTACACTGACTCAAGTTTTCAGTCTGATGTCGATGATAGCAAGTCGAATTCAGGGTATGTGTACACCTTGAATGGAGGAGCAGTGTGCTGGAAGAGTTCCAGGCAAGATACCACTGTTGACTCGACCACAGAGGCGGAGTACATTGCTGCATCAGATGCAGCAAAGGAGGGAGTCTGGTTGAAGAAGTTCATCACAGATTTGGGAGTCGTGCCGGATAGTGAGGAGCCGATTTCCCTATATTGCGACAACAACGGGGCAATTGCTCAAGCGAAGGAACCTAGGTCTCATCAGAAATCTAAGCATGTTCTGAGGAGGTTCCACCTTATCAGAGAGATCGTGACCCGAGGAGATGTAGCAGTGGAAAGAGTTCCATCCGAAGATAACATTGCAGATCCACTAACAAAGCCATTGTCTCAGATTGTCTTTGAGCGTCACAGGGGTCTGATGGGGATCAGACACATAGGTGATTGGCTTTAGGTCAAGTGGGAGATTGCTAGTCATAAGTGCCCAGCAAGCCAATCACGTGAGTGATGGCACGTGTGACTTGATACAGAATCTTTTTGCTTATTATATTTTGGCGTATATCACTTTATAACTATTGCATAAATGCATATATATTGTGATGTCCTTGGATTTGTGCAATGGGAATCAGATCGTGATGAGATCACGATAATGAGATCGATTCACCTTTAAACACATATCCTAAATAATCCCGGTCATAGGTTACTCGAGAGGGACATCGTGATAACCGGATAGACTGGTGTGCTGTATACCCGTCCATATGATGGATGCAGCTGGTCTCATAGCTGCTCGTGTAGGGACACTAGGGATACAGTACAGGTGCTCATTGGAGAATGAGTTCACTGATTGATCCGCTTACGGAATGCTGGATGGTTGATGATGCCTTATTGTCAGACAACGATTCCGTAGTCCTAGTGGTGTATCTGGTTCTTAGACTTGAGACACCAAGGATGTCCTGTATGAGTGCTCCACTCTTTGATACCAGACTTATAGGTTTAGTTGTTCCCAGATCTAGTACAGCTGGTCATTGGGAGTGGTAGTCGACCTTACGAGGGCTATTGAGTGTCGATAGAGGATCATCCACTCTCGGTATCATGAGAGGAATATCCCATGTGTTCTTGCTCAGACAAATCCCTGGCCAGGGTCATTCGGGTTGAGAGAGAAAGAGTTCTCCGGGAGAATCCGATTAGAGCGAGACTCGAGTAGAAACCGTATGGGTCTGACAGCACCATGCTCGATATACGGTCTCTGGGATATTAGATGGATGAGGGACTATAGGTACATGGTAACTGAGGACAGACAGGTCCAATGGATTGGATTCCCCTGTATCGTCTGGGGACTACGGCGTAGTGGCCTAGTACTTCCGTAGTCGATGAGTCGAGTGAATTATTACAGAGATAATAATTCACTGAGTTAGAAGAAGTTCTGACAGGTATGACTCACGGCCAGCTCGATATTGGGCCTAGAGGGTCACACACATATGGTAGGCATTGCGATGAGTAGAGGTTCGGATATGAGATATCCGACGGAGCCCTTGTCTTATTGGATGCAGATCCAATACCCACTAGGGAAAGGACCCATTAGGGTTTTGACACGGGATCTCTATAAATAGGAGGGATTCACAGCCTCATAGGCTAGAGTCTTTGCTTGCCCTTCCTATTCTCCTCTCCCTCTCCACCTCAGAGTAGGCCTGGAGTTTTGAGGAGCGTCGTCGCAACCCTGCTGTGTGGATCACCGCTAGAGAGGAGGACGCTTGACCTCCTTCACCCTCTCCTAAGGATCTGCAAGGAAACAGGGATATACGATCTCCCTAGGTAACACAATCTCTTTACGCAGATTTGTGTTTTTGCGGATTTTGCGCACCAATCTTCGCACGACGATGAACATCTTTTTGGGAATCGGGGATTTTTGTTTTCTTGTTCTTCCGCTGCGCATATGATGTCGCCCCCTATGATTTCCCAACAGGGACAACCGCCCAGACTAGCGGTACCACCGCCTGACATAGTCTCGAAGACTATGCCACGACGGTGAGACTTCATGGGGTATTGTTTGGTTCTCGTATTGGTCCTAACATAATCCTTACATCGGCTTAGCTGGCCCCTAATTGGGTTAGTCCAAATCCAAACTCAATTACATGCTAACTACAAAATCTAAGACATAATTTGAGCTAAACAAGTCTGTAAGTCTATTCTTCCAGCGAGCTTCCGGCGATCATCCAGTGAACTTCCGATGATCTCTCGGCAATGTTCTAGCGGACTCCCGACAAGCTCCTGGACTTCACGATGATCTTCTTGGCAAGTTCCGACGAGCTTCTTTAGCAAGCTTCAAGACTTCTCGGCTGGTTCCGCCAAAACTTTCGACAAACATCCGGACTTCCGATGAACTCTTGAACTCCCAATGAAATCACGTCCATGACTCCGGGACTTCATTTTGCTACATCATTTCCTATCATAGTTAATCATGCACATGTAAAATATACTTCGATCTAGACAATTAATACAAAGCATTAATCAAGTCGTCTGGTATGTCATTAGTCCTTCGACGCTTCGTCCGATTCTTTGGCACATCGTCCTCTGTTGCGGCCTATTGCCCAATCGGCCAGTTGACTCTGTAACTCCAATATCCTTAGCACAATATCCACTCTTCTTGGCCCAATACCTGAATCCCTAGCCCGAAGCCTTCTGTCGATACCTCGACCGATGCACCGGTTTGACGTCTAATCTTCTGACATGTTTTCCTCCGACCCAACATAATTCTTCCTGCTTTAATTGTCTCATCCTGATCGTAGCATCCTATGTCACTCAAAACGTAGATTAAAACATAAATACTTATCAATTGGTTTCATCATCAAAATCCAAGATTTAACAGCAATCTCTTTAGAAAATCCCTCCTCCACTCTAAGTTTAGAATTCTATAAGGGAAGAGTGAGTGCTTGTAAGGGTTGTCTCCTAAACCTATAAAAAGAAGAAGAGGGGTGTAAGAAGGTGGTTGATCTTCGCCTATAAAGGAAGATCGATAGTACATGCCGGTGGCCTCGACGGAGGAGGAATCGGTGGAGTGGATGTAGGTCACGACGACCGAACCACTATAAAATTAGCGTGTTCTCTTATTTGCATTTACTTCCTGCCATTTACATACTGCAAACTGAATCTTTACTTGCCTACTGCATTCACTTTATAAATGTACGCTTTCAAAGTTAAGTTTTCGAAATCAGTTTTCATTGGAATCGGTTTTAATCGAAACGAAAAATTTTGAGGACGTGATTTTACCGCTGCACTAATTCACCCCCCTCCTAGTGCCGACCCCGATCCTAACATAGGTGAAGACCAACCACCTTTTACAACTCAATTCTCCGTTTACTAGATTTAGGAGATAACCCTTACACCCCTACTCACTCCTCTCTCGAACTATTCTAACACTTAGAACTTTGAGAGGAGTTCACACAAGATTACAGTAGCGTTTCTTTCTTTTTCACTCTCAAGTCTTGTGTGTATCTTAACTAGGGATGAGAGGGGTATTTATAAGCTTCAAGTTGATTCAAACTTGGAGCCTAAAAATTGTTAAATCTCATATTTTGATGATGAAACTACTTGATATTTATTTATGATTTAATCTGTGTTTTAAGTGACGCAGGATGCTTCGATCAGGATGAGACAATTAAAGCAGGAAAATCATGTTGTGCTGGAGGAACATGTCAGAAAATCGGTCGCCGAGCTAGTGGATCGATCGACGTATCGACAAAAAGCTTCGAGCCATGGACTCGGGCATCGGGCCAAGAAGAGCGGGTATTGTGCCAAGGATATCGGAGTTGCGGAGTCAACTGGCCGATTGGGCAATAGGCTACAGGAGAGGACGATGCGCCGAAGAATCGGACGAAGCGTCGAGGGACCAATGACATGCCGGACAACTTGGTTAATTGCTTAGGATTAATTGTCTCAATCGAAGTTTTGTTTTAAGTGTGCAGGATTAACTATGATGGAAGAAAGACATGCAGCAGGAGTTACGTCGTAGTCAAGACAATGATCACGTTGGGAGTTCGAGAGTTCGACGGAAGTTCGGACAATCGTCGGAGGTTCTGTAGGAACAAATCCGAGAAGTCCATGAGCTTGCCAAAGAAGCTTGTCGGAACTCGCCAAGTGGATCGTCGCAAGTCCAGGAGTTTGCCGGAAGTCTGCAGGAGCATCACCGAGGGTTCATCGGATGATCGACGGAAGTTCGCCGGAAGAAGCGATTGACGTACCGGAGCAAGTTGCAGTAAATGTCTTAGGGAATATCGTAGTTAGCACAATGATTAAATTGGAAATAGGAGGTGATCCCATTAACTTAATCTTGGGGCAATTGGGCCCCTGAAAAACCCAAATTGGGTCGAATGGATCAACCCATTCGGACCCTGATTTCTGTTGGGAGGTGCAACCACCCAAGCCAGGAGGTAGCACTGCCTGGGCTAAGTCTTCGAGCGAGACTGGGCAGTGCAACCGCCCCAGCCAGGAGGTGGCACCGCCTGGGCTCAGTCTCCGAGCGAGACTGGGCGGTGCAACCTCCCCTGACAAGAGGTGGCACCGCTTGGGCTCGATCTCCAAGCACTGGCTGAGCGGTGCAACCGCCTCAGTTAGGAGGTTGCACCGCCTGAGCTCGGTCTTTGAGCTCTAGTAGGAGGTGCAACCGCCCCTGACAGGAGGTGGCACCGCCTAGAGGCTCAGTCTTCGAGCTTTGCCAGGCGGTGCAACCGCTCCAGTCAGGAGGTGCAACCGCCTGATCCCGGAAATTCGGGAATTGACAGTTTTGAGCTCCAAATTTAAACTGGGTTGGGGCCTATAAATACCCCACCCATTCAGCACTGAAAGGGTATGAACTTACACCGAAATCTTGATCTTTTTCTGTGATTCTTAGAGCTCAAAATTGTTGTAAAGGCCAAAAGTTCTTCTCCCTCTTTTCTTCCAAAGTTTGAAGTTGTAAAGAGAGGAGAGAAAATTCTATAAGGGTTGTCTCCTAAGCCCGTCAAAAGGAGTGAAACTGTAAAAGGGTGGTTGGCCTTCGCCTATTGAAGGAAGGCCTCTAGTTGACGTCGGTGACCTCGTCGGTGGAGGAAGCCAAAAGTGGAGTAGGTCAAGATTGACCGAACCACTCTAAATCTCGGTTTGTATTTACTTTGAGCATCTTATCTTTACTGCAAACCTCCTCAAAAGCTTACTGCCTTCTGTGTTTTTACGAACGTGTTTCAAAGTTTGGTACTTTCCGAATCGGGGTTTAAGACGCAAATCAGTTTTATCGTACGAACGTCGTATTTCAGTTTGCGCTTACATTCTGATTTCCACGATAACTACAAACTGCCTTTATATCTTTGCCTTAACTGCATCTTGCCTTATCTCAAGTTAAAGTGGTTTACGAATCAGCTTTTATACCAAAATCGCTTTTATCGTATGAACGTCATATTTCAGTTTGCGCTTATATTCTGATTTCCATCATAACTGCAAACTGCGTTCATATCTTTGCTGCATCTCTCCTAGTCAAAAGTTGAAGTGATTTACGAATCGGCTTTCTTACCGAAATCACTTTTAACGAACGAACGCAGTTTTTATCGTAGAAGGTTTTCCGCTGCACTAATTCACTCCCCCCCCTCTTAGTGCTCTTGATCCTAACAATTAGTATCAAAGCCCGGTATTTCTCATTTCGAATTTACACCCGAGAGAAATGGCTCTTCATGGCTTTCAAGAGGGCTTATCAGTTGTTCGTCCACCGTTATTTAACGGATTGGACTACACTTATTGGAAAACTTGAATGAGAGTTTTCTTGATTTCTATGAATTTGGATTTATGGAATATCGTTGAAAACGGTTTTCAACTTCCCTCTAAACCGATGAACGAATGGTCGGATTTGGAGAAGAAGTATTTTTCTTTAAACGTAGAGGCTATGAATGCCTTATTTTGCGCTTTGGACAAAAATGAGTTCAATCAAATTTCTATGTGCGACACGGCTTTTGACATTTGGCGAGCACTTGAAGTCACGCACGAGGGAACTAGTAGAGTCAAAGACTCGAAAATTAACATTTTATTGCATGATTTTGAGCTTTTTTGAATGCAACCAAGCAAGACTATAGGCGACATGTACACCCGTTTCACGGATGTCGTCAATAGTTTAAGAGCTCTTGGAAAATGTTTTTCAGATTTTGAACTTGTAAACAAGATTTTGCGTTCTCTTTCTAAGAAGTGGGATTCAAAAATAACTGTAATACAAGAAGCTAAAAACCTAAACAACTTACCACTAGAAAAACTAATTGGTTCATTGATGACATATGAAATGGTGCACAATGCACATGATTGAACATGATGAACAAAATCACCTTCTAAAGAACAGAAAGGATTTGGAACTCCGAACAAATGAATACCACTTGAGCGATGACTCAAGTGATGAGAACAATGATGAACTTGAACTTCGAACACTAAATCTTAATAAGTTTATAAAACAAAAATCTAAAATAAACAATAAACTTGAACGAAGGAAGAGGCCAAAGAAGAAGAACACAAAGTGGGATGAATCGAGCTCCTCCGAAGACGATGAGAAAATCAAGAAAGGCGAGGTGGCAAACTACGCCTTAACAACTTTCAGTGATGAGGTAATCGAAATCCCCCTAATTTATTTTGAAATTACTTGATGCTTTCATGATGTATTTTCTTTTTTAGTTTAGAATTAATGTTTAAAAAAAAAATATTATTATCATGTTATTAATTTCGAAAATGATAATATTACATATTTTATGATAAACAAACAAAATGATTTTAATTGAAAATATGAAATCATGCTTGATGATATAATGATGTTTTGATACCATGATTTTATTCTATGCATGAGATTTTAAAAATCGTGTTTATTGGTTTTATAATTATGGATGATGAATCTTGCGATTTTCGATTTTCACGTTAATGAAAGTGCCTTATTGATCTTTGTCATAATAAAACTTGCACTTTCGATTTTAAAACATGCTACATGTTTGGCATAGATGAAATAAAATCATATGAATTAAAACAACTAAAAAGATAAAAGTATTTTTCTTGAAATTTTATTTTTCTCTACCTTATTGACTTTTTCACTAAGAGATTAATAAAATTATCTATGCCATTTTGAATCTCTTGAAAGTAATGTTGAGATTTTGATGATTTGAATTTAATGGGTTTTATCAAAATCATGATCTTAATTTCTCATGATTTATAACTTGAAATCATTTATGAATCAAGATCACCTACCTTGTGTTCTTATTGAAATTTATTGAAATGAATCGTGATTTCTTGGAATTATACCTTGAGAATTCTTTTTATAAATCAAAATAACTTACTATAATTCTTTCTTTTTGCTATTTGAGTTATCTAAAAAGAATCATAATATGTCTCTTAATATTCATAATTTGTCTACATGATTCGTAAATCTCATTACCAATTCTTCTTGATATTTCTTATGTGATGATATGAATACATGAAATATTCATTAATTTATTTTGATGTATACAAATGAAAAGTTATGATCATGCATGGTAGGATATAATTTGACAAAATTGATATCATCATGATATGAAGCATTTATGATTTGCAATGATGCATGCAATACTTGAACTTTTTAATTATGATGTGATGTATTGCATATGATGTAAATCATGATTTAAAATGCTATGAGTTGTTACTAAAATGATGTATGTTGATTTAATGTCATGAATACTCTAAATGATGAATGTTTGGTATCATGATCAAAATGTTGATAAATAGTTAAAAATTTAAGTATCATGTATGATATGCTCATAATATTGATTAATTTATTCAGTATCATGCATGAATGAAATATAAGGTTTTTGAAATTATGCATGTTCGAATTTGAAAATATAATAATGCACAAATAAGATTGAAACCTACCTTTGTCATGATTTAGAAATTAATGTAAAGGGTCTTCCCTTCTTTTTGCCAATGACATAGGGGGAGAAAGAGTTGCTAATGTGCATATCTCAAAGAGAAAATTGCTAGCTTGTGTGTCTTAAAATGTTGAAAATTTTTTGCTAGCTTGTATATTGTAAACTTGCTATCATACTACCATGATGATGAGCATGTCTTATCTTCATGATTGTATTTGAAAAACTATGACAAAAATATGTCCGAATGATTGAACTTGTTAAAATTAATTTTTGGACTTTCTTGATTGAATGATCAAATCACTTGATTGCCATGATGATTTTACACAATTACATGCCCTAATAATAGGTTGGAAATTATGTGCTTCGGATACAAAAATTTCCATGATAATAAGCATGTTTTGTCCTCATGATTGTATTTGAAAATCAATAGCACAGCCTTGTTCGAATGCATGAAAGTGTTAATTTCATTTTCGGATTATCTTAACTATTGGTATCCGATTTTCGAATTATCCTCTTCTAGACTTAATAAGCATATGTCATATCAAGTTTAATTCATATCATTGATTTTTGACATATGGAATCAACTAGCAAATACATCTCTCATACACTTATTATGTGAACAATATTTTGTTTTGAGAAATGGATTTGATGAAATGATTCCTGCTTATAAATTCCTTCTTGAAAAAGGAAGTCATTTTTACATACAAGGATTTGATTCACATACATATCTTGATACTTGTAAAAATGAAGCGTGCTTTAATATCTTATCAATTTTAACTTCATTCGAGTAAGCTCAGAAATAGCTTTCCTCCTTCATATAAAAAGAAAATAACAAATAAAATGGAAGAAGTTTTCAAAGCTATCTCCATGTCATGTTTTCCTTGAGATGTTTGAATATTTGGTATCTTATCACTCTTTGTTAAAAAATGACATGAACCTGCTTATGGCATCGCACTTATATTTAAAATTTGCTTATATCATTCTCCTTTTTGTTGACAACAAAGGGGGAGAAATATATGAATTGATGCTATGATTGCCATATTTGCTCTATGCCATGGTTGCATTATAATAATATATCAAGAACTAGCATCGCAACTTTACTTATTGATATCTTGCCATGTGATAAAATGCTACAATTGATAAACACTTGAAATGTTTGCGTTATGATATCAAAAGCTTACATTGCAATCTTACATGTTGATATCATACCATTTGATAATAGCAAACTTGCATGATGGTAAAAATGGATATTATGTTTTTCATGCAATAAGTTAAACTAATATTCCAAACACAAGGATAGTTGGACTTCTCCTTTTTGTTGATGACAAAGGGGGAGAAGTATATTGATGACATGACATGTTATGCATAAGTTTATGCATAAGTTCATGATGACGTGTTGCAAGTATTCATGATGAATATTGCAATGATTTGAATTCAGTTTGAATTCAAGGTTCTATCAATATGACATATTGATAGGGGGAGTTTGTTTAAACACAGGGAGTTAAGTTTAACTCCGTCATCAAGTGGTTGTCATCATCAAAAAGGGGGAGATTGTTGAATCTCGTATTTTGATGATGAAACTACTTGATATATGTTTATGATTTAATCTGCATTTTAAGTGACGCAGGATGCTTCGATCAGGATGAGACAATTAAAGCAGGAAAATCATGTTGTGCCGGAGGAACATGTCAGAAGATTAGACGTCGAGCCGGTGGATCGGTCAACGTATCGACAGAAAGCTTCGGGCTATGGACTCGGGCATCGGGCCAAGAAGAGCGGGTATTGTGCCAAGGATATCGGAGTTGCGGAGTCAACTGGCCGATTGGGCAATAGGCTACAGGAGAGGACGATGCGCCGAAGAATCGGACGAAGCGTCGAGGGACCAATGGCATGCCGGACAACTTGGTTAATTGCTTAGGATTAATTGTCTCAATCGAAGTTTTGTTTTAAGTGTGCAGGATTAACTACGATGGAAGAAAGACATGCAGCAGGAGTTGCGCCGTAGTCAAGATAATGATCACGTTGGTAGTTCGAGAGTTAGACGGAAGTTCGGACAGTCGTCGGAAGTTCTGCGGGAACAAATCCGAGAAGTCCATGAGCTTGCCAAAGAAGCTTGTCGGAACTCGCCAAGTGGATCGTCGCAAGTCCAGGAGTTTGCCGGAAGTCTGCAGGAGCATCACCGAGGGTTCATCGGATGATCGATGGAAGTTCGCCAGAAGCTCACCGGAAGAAGCGATTGACGCACTGGAGCAAGTTGCAGTAAATGTCTTAGGGAATATCGTAGTTAGCACAATGATTAAGTTGGAAATGGGAGGTGATCCCATTAACTTAATCTTGGGGCAATTGGGCCCTTGAAAAACCTAAATTGGGCCGAATGGATCAACCCATTCGGACCCTGATTTCTGCTGGGAGGTGCAACCGCCCAAGCCAGGAGGTAGCACCGCCTGGGGTAAGTCTCCGAGCGAGAATGGGCGGTGCAACCACCCTAACCAGGAGGTGGCACCGCCTGGGCTCAATCTCCGAGCGAGACTGGGCAGTGCAACCTCCCCTGACAGGAGGTGGCACCGCTTGGGCTTGGTCTCCGAGCACTGGTTGAGCGGTGCAACCTCCTCAGTCAGGAGGTTGTACCGCCTGAGCTCGGTCTTCGAGCTCTAGCAGGAGGTGCAACCGCCCCTGACAGGAGGTGGCACCACCTAGAGGCTCAGTCTTCATGCTCTGCCAGGCGGTGCTGTTAGGATCGGAGCGGCACTAAGAGGGGGGGTGAATTAGTGCAGCGGATTAAAACTTCGGTTTTAGAAAATCTTTCGTACGATAAAAATAATGTTTCGTATGAAATCATCTTAATTGCGTTGAAAGCGTACGTAATAAGATGAGGGCAGTGAACTTAGCAAAGTAAAGGTTTGCAGAAAGATAAATGCAGTAATGAAATGCAAACCAGAGATCACGCCGATTTTAGAGTGGTTCGGTCAAATGACCTGCTCCACTTGCGAGGCCCCTCTTCGATGAGGCTCCCACCTTCCACTAGCAACTCTCTTGAAATGGAAGGGCAAATACCCCTCTTATAACCTTTTATAAGCAGTTCAACCTCTTACAAATTTTCAATAAGAAAGAAGGAGAACTCTCTAGCAAATTAAAAACAAGACTTGCTAAGACTTTCTAAGACTTTTCTCTCAATCAAAATGCTTCTCAAAAGTTGTAATCTCAACTGAGATTTGAGAGGTATTTATAGGCCTCAAGAGGATTCAAATTTGGGCTCCAAATTTGAATTCTCGTGGAGTTCCCGATGCTAGCGGTGCCACCGCCTATCAGTGGCGGTGCCACCGCCTGCTACTGTCAGACGTTGACAGTGCTGGGCGGTGCCACCGCCCAGCTCAGGCGGTGCTACCGCCTAGCTCTCGGGCACTAGGCGGTGCCACCGCCCAGCCCAAGCGGTGCTACCGCCTACAGTGTTTTCAGCCTAACTACAGTGTTTTCAGCCCACTAGTTGGGCTTCAATCTTGGCCCAAACTAGTCCGAACTCGAGCCTAATTGGCCCCTACTTGGGTTATAGGATTAATACCTAATCCTAATCCTAATTAACATGCTAACTACGAATTTAAAGATATTTTATAAGCTATTACAAAATCCAAAAGTCAAGACTTCTTCCGGCGAGCTTCCGACGAACTTTCGGCGGTCTTCCGATAAACTCTCGGAAACCATTCTACGGACTCCTAGCAAGCTCTTAAACTTCACGATTTGATCTTGGCGAGTTCCAATGAGCTTCTTCGGCAAGCTCCGATCTCTCTCGGTGAGTTCCGGCAGCATTCCCGACGAACCTTCGGACTTCCGTCAAACTCTTGAACTCCCAACGAATCCTTCGCGCTTGACTCCGCACTTTGTTTCGCTTTATGTCTTCATCATTATCGTAGTTAATCCTGCACACACAATCCAAAACTCTACTCCAATCTAGACAATTATTACAACGCGAATTGACATTCTGTTACCCGACACGTCATTGGTTGGCGCTTCGTCCGATTCTTCGGTGCATCGTCCTCTCTTGCGGCTTGTTGCCCAATCGGCAGTTGACCTCCGTAACCCCAATATCCTTGGCGCAATTCCACTCTCCTTGGCCCGACGCCCGACGTCCGAAGCCTTCTACCGTCCAATACCCTGACGTGATCTCCTCCGGCACAACGTCAATTCCTCCTGCGTTAACTGTCTAATCCTGATCGAGTAGACATGCATTACTCAAAATGCAGTTAAACATAAACATAATTATCAATTAGTTTCATCATTAAAATACGAGATTCAACAATCTCCCCCTTTTTTATGATGACAACTAATTGATGACTAACAGAGTTAACTTTAACTCCCCGGAGTTTAACCAAACTCCCCCTATCAATATGCCATTGATAGAACACTTGGATTATCCCAAATCCAAGTAACATTCATCACTAGTTCTGATAAACATTTAAACCATCATGCAAATACATAAAATATTCAATTTAATGCATGAAGTCATCGATATACTTCTCCCCCTTTGTCATCAACAAAAAGGAGAAGTTCCTAGTCTTATTTGTTTAGAGAAAAAAAGTTTCATACATTGCATGAAAAACATAGTATCAAATTTTATCATCATGCAATCTAGCAATTAAAGATGTGTAAGTTTAGCATGTTTGCATTTCTTGATATAACAACTAATTGCTTCTCTTTAGACTACATGCTAGCAAGTTTCAAGCTAGCAAAATTTTGCTTCCTTTGCAATGTTTGAGCTAGCAATTTTGCTTCCGTAACAAGTTAGCATGCTTTGTATTTTGAGATAGACAAGATAGCACATTTGCTTTTTTGAGATAGCAACTCTTTTGTGATAGTGATCTTAGCAAATTTTACATCATGCAAGGTAGCAAATTTTTGTGATGTTCAAAATAGTAAGTTCTTTCTTCTCTTTAGAGAAGTGCTATTTTTGCTTCCTTTACAAAGTGCAAGCTAGCAAAGTTTTTGAAAAAGTGAGCAAGTTTTGCAACATACAAGCTAGTAAAAATTTCGAAAGCAAATGCAAGATAGCTTTCTTATGTAGGCCCATGACTCTTGCTTCCTATTGCAATGTGCAAGTTGCAAGTTTTTGAAATATCCAAGTTCAACATTGGATACCAACATTGCATAATTAACATAATCTCCTAGTTTTATCATTATACAATTTTGCTATCATCATAGATATGCAAGGTAGTATGATAGTAATTTCTACAACATACAAGCTAGCAAGTTTTACAATATTTTTAGAGCATGCAAGCTAGTAGTTTTGAGATGTACAAGAAAGCAACCATTGCTTCTTGAAATATACAAGTTTGCTAGATGTTCACGTTAGCATGTTTTGCTTCTTGAGATAGGCAAGATAGTAATATTCAAGAAGACAACTTTTGCTTCTTGAAATAAGCAAGTTAGCAATCTTTGCTACTTAAGATAGACAAGCTAGCAATCAAGTTTTGCATCTCCTTGACTTGTGCAAGCTAGCTATCTCCCCCTTTGTCATTGTCAAAAAGAAGGGAAGAACAATACAATCCTGTAATTCATTTCCCTTTACTATATAATCTTCAAATCATGACAAGGGTAAATAACAAAGATAAAATTGATTGTCAAAAGACATATATCATTTGTGACAAATTTCTTCAATTGTAAATAGAAAACATGATATGAAACAATCTTGATTCAAAAGGAAAACTCAAGTTATAAATTATCAAGATATCAAGTAGTGTATCATGGTTTACAAGAACAAGTTTCTTGTTAGTTAATAGCGAAAAGAATCATAGGAGAACAAAATCTCAATTCATGCATATAAAATCTTATGATTCACATCATATGCAATACATCACATACATCATCAAAATAAAAAGCTTAAGTATTGCATATATCATTCCAAATCATAAATATTTCAACTCATGATGGTATTAATTTGTTAAATTGCATCCTACCATGCATGATTATAACTTTTCATTTGTATGCATCAAAATAATATCAAGAGTATTTCATGCATAGTTTCATATCACCACATAAGCAATATCAAGAAGAAAATAATTGGGTGATTAGATAAACATTTTATGAATACAAGGAATTGTATAAAAATCATATCATGAAAAGATAATAATAGAAGACACGTTTTGTTTTGAAAAATCTCCTATTAAATAATCAAGAAAAAATCTTAGGAGATCATGATATAGATAAAATTCATTCAATCTTAAAATAAGATATTAATTCAAGCATATAAAATTTCTCAATTCATTATGAATCATAAAAAGAATTGTGGTTCCGAAATATCACGATTCATTTAGGAAAATTTTCTCGATAAGAAGAAATATGGCAATGATACCAATCATAATTCATTTGGATAATAGATGCTAAAAAGGAATATTGAGGATACAAGATCTTGATTTTTATAGAGTAAATCTCAAGTTATAAATCTCGAAAAATCAAGATAAAGCTCATTCAAATTCAAATCATCAAATCAAAATCATATTTAAGATATTCATAAAAAGATGATAAAATAGATTCATCAAACCAAGAATTTTCAAGAAAAATACTTTTATCTATTTAGTTGTTTCATATAAGTATGCCTTTGTCCTTTTTGTGCCAAAAAATATATATATATCATCAATCATTTAGGATCGAAAAATAAATTTCTTCATAACAACCATCAAGATCATTATGTATAACTTTTAAAATCTCATGCATAAAATGGTATTAAAACATTTAATATTTTCATTCCATCATTTTGCATTTTTATTGAACATAATTTTGAATGATTCTTATAGATAACTAAAACTTCTTTAGTTTTAATTTATATGATTGACTTTATCTTAGCATGCTCAAATTTTGTTCATATGTCAAAACCATACATCATGTTTGAAAACCAAAGACAAGGTTCATAAAAAAAATCATCAAGCCTTCCTTTCGAAAGTCATGCATCGTCATTGAAAATTAATATAGAAATCGTCAAAATACACATTCTTGCTTCTCAAGCACATACATAAGATTAATCTTACTAGGTGTATAAGCATTAGATTTATATCTAACATTTTATTGCATTAACATAACACATGTAATTTTCAAGAAAATTAATCCTAAACTAAATTAAAAATAACTCATGAAAGTATTATGTAATTTCGAAATAAATTAGGGGGATTTCGATTACCTCATTGTTGAAAGTGGTTGAGGCATAGTTTGCCACCTCGCCTTTCTTGATTTTCTCCTCGTCTTCAGAAGAGCTCAATTCATCCCAATTTTTATTCTTCTTACGTTCAAAGCAAGTAGTTACATTCTTTTTTCTTTTTAATTTTTGTTTCATTTGTAGTTTAAGTTCATCATCACTTGAGCTTATGCTCGAGTGGTCTTCATGTGTTCTATGTCCGAAATCCTTCTTGTTCTTTGGAAGGTTATTCTCGAGTTTCCTTTTTGTCACATTGTTCATTTCGTAGGTCATTAGAGACCCAATAAGTTCTTCGAGAGGGAATGTTTTAAGGTCCTTGGCCTCTTGAATGGCCGTAACTTTTGGATCCCAACTTTTTGGAAGGGATCTTAAGATTTTAGTGACTAGTTCAAAATTAGAAAAACTTTTACCAAGAGCTTTGAGTCCATTGATGACATCCGTGAAACGGGTGTACATGTCTCCGATGGACTCACTTGGTTTCATCCGGAAAAGTTCGTAAGAATGCACAAGAATATTGATTTTGGACTCTTTCACTCGGCTAGTGCCTTCATGAGTGACCTCTAGAGTTCTCCAAATATCAAAAGCCGAGTCACACATCGAAACGCGATTAAATTCATTTTTGTCAAGTGCACAATATAAGGCATTCATAGCCTTTGCATTTAGAGAAAACATCTTCTTCTCCAAATCATTCCAATGGTTCATTGGAAGAGAAGACATTACAAATCCATTTTCGACTATGTGCCATAAATTCAAATCCAACGAAAGTAAGAAAACTCTCATTCGAGTTTTCCAATAAGTGTAGTCCGTCCCGTTAAACAACGGTGGACGAACAACCGATAAGCCCTCTTGAAAGCCATAAAGAGCCATTTCTCTCGGGTGTAAATCCGAAATGAGAAATACTGGGCTCTGATACCAATTGTTAGGATCGGAGCGGCACTAAGAGGGGGGGGTGAATTAGTGCAGCGGATTAAAACTTTGATTTTAGAAAATCTTTCGTATAATAAAAATAATGTTTCGTATGAAATCGTCTTAATTGCGTTGAAAGCGTACGTAATAAGATGAGGGCAGTGAACTTAGCAAAGTAAAGGTTTGTAGAAAGATAAATGCAGTAATGAAATGCAAACCAGAGATCATGCCGATTTTAGAGTGGTTCGGTCAAATGACCTACTCCACTTGCGAGGCCCCTCTTCGATGAAGCTCCCACCTTCCACTAGCAACTCTCTTGAAATGGAAGGGCAAATACCCCTCTTACAACCTTTTACAAGCAGTTCAACCTCTTACAAATTTTCAATAAGAAAGAAGGAGAACTCTCTAGCAAATTGAAAACAAGACTTGCTAAGACTTTCTAAGACTTTTCTCTCAATCAAAATGCTTCTCAAAAGTTGTAATCTCAGCTGAGATTTGAGGGGTATTTATAGGCCTCAAGAGGATTCAAATTTGGGCTCCAAATTTGAATTCTCGTGGAGTTCCCGATGTTGGCGGTGCCACCGCCTGTCAGTGGCGGTGCCACCGCCTGCTACTGTTAGATGTTGACAGTGCTGGGCGGTGCCACTGCCTAGCTCAGGCGGTGCTACCGCCTACAGTGTTTTCAGCCTAACTACAGTGTTTTCAGCCCACTAGTTGGGCTTCAATCTTGGCCCAAACTAGTCCGAACTCGAACCCAATTGGCCCTTACTTGGGTTATAGGATTAATACCTAATCCTAACCCTAATTAACATGCTAACTACGAATTTAAAGACATTTTATAAGCTATTACAAAATCCAAAAGTCAAGACTTCTTCCGACGAGCTTTCGACGAACTTTCGGCGGTCTTCCGATAAACTCTCGAAAACCATTCTACGGACTCCCGGCAAGCTCTTAAACTTCACGATTTGATCTTGGCAAGTTCCAACGAGCTTCTTCGGCAAGCTCCGATCTCTCTCGGCGAGTTCCGGCAGCGTTCCCGACGAACCTTCGGACTTCCGTCAAACTCTTGAACTCCCAACGAATCCTTCGTGCTTGACTCCGCACTTTATTTCGCTTTATGTCTTCATCATTATCGTAGTTAATCCTGCACACACAATCCAAAACTCTACTCCGATCTAGACAATTATTACAACGCGAATTGACATTCTGTTGCCCGGCACGTCATTGGTTGGCGCTTCGTCCGATTCTTCGGTGCATCGTCCTCTCTTGCGGCTTGTTGCCCAATCGACGGTTGACCTCCGCAACCCCAATATCCTTGGCGCAATTCCACTCTCCTTGGCCCGACGCCCGACGTCCGAAGCCTTCTGCCGTCCAATACCCTGACGTGATCTCCTCCGGCACAACGTCAATTCCTCTTGCGTTAACTGTCTAATCCTAATCGAGTAGACCTGCATCACTCAAAATGTAGTTAAACATAAACATAATTATCAATTAGTTTCATCATCAAAATACGAGATTCAACAGGTGCAACCGCTCCAGTCAGGAGGTGTAACCGTCAGATCCCGGAATTCCGGGAATTGACAGTTTTGAGCTCCAAATTTGAACTAGGTTGGGGCCTATAAATACCCCACCCATTCAGCACTGAAAGGGTATGAACTTACACCGAAATCTTGATCTTTTTCTATGATTCTTAGAGCTCAAAATTGTTGTAAAGGCCAAAAGTTCTTCTCCTTCTTTTCTTCCAAGTTCTGAGTTGTAAAGAGAGGAGAGAAAATTCTGTAAGGGTTGTCTCCTAAACCCGTCAAAAGGAGTGAAACTGTAAAAAGGTGGTTGGCCTTCACCTATTGAAGGAAGGCCTCTAGTTGACGTTGGTGACCTCGTCGGTGGAGGAAGCCATAAGTGGAGTAGGTCAAGATTGACCGAACCACTCTAAATCTCGGTTTGCATTTACTTTGAGCATCTTATCTTTACTGCAAACCTCCTCAATAGCTTACTGCCTTCTGTGTTTTTACGAACATGTTTCAAAGTTCAGTACTTTCCGAATCGGGGTTTAAGACGCAAATCAGTTTTATCGTACGAACGTCGTATTTCAGTTTGCGCTTACATTCTGATTTCCACTATAACTGCAAACTGCCTTTATACCTTTGCCTTAACTGCATCTCGTCTTATCTCAAGTTAAAGTGGTTTACGAATCAGCTTTTATACCGAAATCGCTTTTATCGTACGAACGTCATATTTCAGTTTGCGCTTATATTCTGATTTCCATCATAACTGCAAACTGTGTTCATATCTTTGCTGCATCTCTCCTAGTCAAAAGTTGAAGTGATTTACGAATCGGCTTTCTTACCGAAATCACTTTTAATGAACAAACGCAGTTTTTATTGTAGAAGGTTTTCCGCTGCACTAATTCACCCCCCCCCCCCCCCCCCTCTTAGTGCTCTTGATCCTAACAAAAATATCTCATCTCGGGTTTCCTAGGTACGGGCGATACCACCGCCTGTACTAGGTGGTACCACTGCTAGTGTCAGTCTGACACTGGGTGGTACCACCACCTGACAGGGGCGGTGCTACCTCCTGGCACCCTACCATTGGGCGGTACCATCGCCCAAACGGTACCACTACCTGACACAATCTCGGAGATTATGCCACAATGGTGCCACCTCTTGGGTCACTGTTTGGGCATTTTCATTGGGCCTAACATAATTCATACATGAGCCCAACTGACCCCTAATTTGGTTGGTCCAATTCCAATTTCAATTATGTGCTAACTACGAATTATAAGACAACTAAGCTAAACAAGTTCGTAAGTCTAGTTTCTTCCGGCGAGCTTCCAATGATCTTCTAACTCTCGACAATATTCCAACGGACTCCTGGCAAGCTCCTGGACTTCACGACGATCTTCTTGGTGAGTTCCGACGAGCTTCTTTGGCAAGCTCCTGGACTTCTCGGTCAATTCTGGCAGAACTTCCGACGAACGTCTGGATTTCCGACGAACTCTCGAACTCCCAACGAAATCACGTTCTTGACTCCGGGACTTCATTTTGCTTTATTCCTTGCTATCATAGTTACTCCTGCATACGTAAAACACACTTCTATCTAGACAATTATTACTAAGCATAAATCATGTTGTCCGGCATGTCATTGGTCCATCGACGCTTCATCCAATTCTTCGACGCATCCTCCTCTCTTGTGGTCTATTGCCCAATCGGCCAGTTGACCTTCACAACTCCAATATCCTTGGTGCAATATCCACTTTTCTTGGCCCGAAGCCTTCTATCGATACGTCGACCGATCCTTCGGCGCGATGTCCAATCTTCTAACATGTTTCTCCAGCCCAACATGATTCTTCCTACTTTAAATGTCTCTCCCTGATCGAAGCATCTGCGTCACTTAAAATGAATATCAAATCATAAACACTTATCAATTAGTTTCATCATCAAAATACGAGATTCAACAAAACAATCCCAACTCAAGCCCAATGGGCCCCTAATTGAGTTGACATTGTTTGACCCCAAAATGACTCAATTGGACGTAAACTAACTCGATCTAGACACACGATTACAAGCATGAATCTTATATTGTCTGGCATATTATTGGTTCATCTGGCACTTCGTCCGATCCTTTGATGTATCATCATCTCTTTCGACGTATTGGCCAATCGGCATGTTGACTCCCGTAACTTTCGATCTCCTTGGCATAATATACAATCTTTCAGCTCGATGCCCAAACTCATGGCACAAAGTCTTTCTAGCACGTTGACCATTCCTTCGATCCGACATCCAATCTTTTGACATCTTCTACTGGCCCAATATATGATTCTTCCTGCTTTATTCAAATTATCTTTCCTTGATCGAGGTTAGTCCTGCATCGCTCAAACACACATTAGATCTTAACTTCATCAATTAATTTCATTATCAAATCTGAAATTCAATAGCTGACACCTTAGAGAAAGGATCATATCGACTATAGTGAGGATTGTAGGTACAATAAGGGTTGGATCAGATTTACCTGCAATGTGAGAAAGTGGCCTGCTAGATTAGACTTGTCACCATCGTTGATGTTGTGTAACGAGGGAACCTGCTAGAGAAGGAAGCAGTTGGGAGGCTACTAGTGATGGGAGTGGGAAGGTAGGCTAGAAGTAGTCACCAGTAGTGGGGTAATGGGTCGCTCAAAGGGAATAGGTAGGCCAATAGAGAATCGCTCATTAAGGAAGAAGTGAAAACGCTAGTATGGGATTATGACATAACCAACTTTTCAGTGCACACACCATGTGTAAATGGGTGGAATCTATAGACACCAGAGAAGAAGATGAACCTATCGATGCCTTGATCGATAATGAGGAGTAGGGTGTCAGTTGTGAAGTGCTATCAGGATCGCTTCTTCATGCAATTGGAATGAACAACTAACTGAGAGAAGTATGTGGGGATGCAAAGAACAGGGGAACCCAAAGGAATCGATGCTAAGGAGATTAGTGGCGATGGCTGGTATTTGCCAGTAGCACGTGAGGAAGATCGCCAAGAAGATCACTGAGAATAATGTATCTAAAAGAGCTAGTGGAATACCGCTAGTTGAGTAATTACTGTAGTATATCAGAGGGATTGCTATCATCGAACAACAAAAAAAAAGGGAGAATCTTGCTTTGGTACCATGAATAATTTTTCATGAAAGAGAATTATTTTATTTATTAAGGTAATACATACTTATAATATTTGAGGTAGAGATTTTTCTCAATCAAATACTCAAATTATACATATATATTATTATGATTAATTCTTAAATTATAAATTATATATATATATATATATATATATATATATATTATAAATTAATTATAAATTAATTAAAAATATAAAATTATCATTTCATATTTATTTCTATCATGATCTTCTACCGGTACTTATGTTTTACCACTTACACTAAAAGTCCTTTCTTGTTTAATATTCTAAAACTAAAAAGACTCTTACTTACATTCATCAATAATAAAATAAATAAATAAATAAGATAAAATTTACGTGATTCAATACTCCATCTTACGTCCATGAATTCTCTAAACTAGAATAATAAAAAGCATTGAATAAAACATTCTTTGAAATTAACCAAAAGAATTTTTTGTTGCCGGTGTTTATAGATCTAGATCTACTAAGAAAAATATGAAGTAGAATTTTTCTTCAATGCCTTTCCTAGCTAAGACCGTGAGATATATAATGTATTTATATGAAAAACACATCTTAAATCCCAAGAATTTTTTAAATATTCTAAATAGTTATTTTTCAAAATAAATAAAACATTATTATAACTCTAAGAACACAATGTGGTGTTAAGGAAACGAGTCTAAGTCATCAAATTGGGTGATGACTAATTTAAAGGTGGTGGTGGTTCACCTAATGACACAAGAGAAGCTGCCATACAAGAAACCAAGTGTTTAGATCACACATGATTGCTTTATAGTTCAAAGAGAAAATCAATTGAGTCCTCTCTAAGTTTGATGCAAACATCATATCCACATGAAGACCAACATGCAAAAACACAGTTTAGACCTCAATCAATGGACCTACTCATAACAACAGGTGTTAAAATACTGTTTATGAGATTGCATCTCATGGTGTATAGCTCACTTCAATACCAGTAAAATAATGCCTGATGGATAGTATTCTCTTTCACTGCCGTGGGTCATTCTTGATCATCGTTTGCTTCGATTTGATGTCTCACCATGATGGAATGTGACCACCAAATCCAAAAAAAAGAAAAAGGGGTATTATGTATCCTAATCATAATTATTTAGAACTCAACCGACATAAATATAATCAAATCTCGAATCACTAAAATATTGATTGCAGCAATGGGTTAATTGATCGGATCATAATTTTAATATTTTTATTAAAAATAAAAAATATATGAATAATATTATAAAAATATTTCTTATAATTTTGTGAAAGATAGTCATAGGCTTTCTTACCTTACCTTAGATTCTTGTAATATTTTGAAGTAATAAATAAAATGTTAAGAAAAGTGAATAAGATCAAGCGATGGGCTGGATTCGGTTCCTGATTTTTTTCGATCCGAACCAAATGGATCGATTTGATCCAGATTTTATAACTAAATTATAATTATAGTTATGTAACAAATTTAGATCTCAATGTTCTTTGCCTTCCTAAAGAAAAAGATTGAAGGCTTTAATGGTTGTTGTTGCCATTGCACTCCATGAAATTATATGCCTTCGGTGGGAGGGAAGTGGTATGTCCAACTTTATTCAATCCCATCTCATTAAATACATTATATATATGTATATATATGTATATATATATGTATATATATGTATATATATATGTATATATATGTATATATATATATATATATAAACAAAAAAATCAAGCAAATTAAAAAAGCTAGATTAATTATTTATCTTTTTTTTTTCCTTTTCGACAATCAAAATAATAGGAAGGAGAGGTAGAAAAATATATATCATGCAGACCACATCTGCTGCCATATCAGTTCGGCGTGATGGACGGTCCAGCTTGCAAGATTTCGGCCTCTCCTCGCGTCCCTCCGTATGCTGAGCGGCGCAGAGGGAAACCCGCGCCAAAGCTGTGTTCCCCTTGCTCGCGTCTCTGCCATTGATAGCATTCCCCCCGAACGAGACCACCTATTCTTGACGCAGAGGATAGGATTTAGCAGATGTTCTGGGTGGTGGATAAGTAATAAGAAGGCGAGGGACTCGGTTCTTCGCAGCAGAAGAGAAGGAAGAGCAGAGGATTCCAAGCAGCGATCCCGACTGGTCACTCTGCCTTCTAATCTTCCTGCAGCAGAGATCAAATGGAGGAGCTCGGTGGCGGCGGCAATGGCTCACCTCCGAGGTTTGTCCGTCTTTGCTTCTCGAGACTTTCTTCTTGTCCTACTGAAAAATCCCTTCTTGCTTTCGTTCTCAGGGTGTCCGCAGGGAAACCCCCGAGGCATGGAGGAACGGTGCATTCCGCCCGCGACAGGCACTCGGCCATGTCGGTTCCCGCCTTCGCCTCTGCTCAAGGTGGTGTGGAACCTCAGGTTTGCCGTCTTTTGATCGTGTCCATGCTAATGTTCTGCATCTGATCCGTAGATCTGCGGTGCCTCGACCTGGAGAAGGAGGCCGACGAGGTCCTCGCGGAATGCTCGCCCCGGGGTGTCCTCGACGACGGTCTGAGGTGTTTGGACTCGGAAACGACCTCCAAGGCCAGCACTTCCTACACGGAGACCCAAATGATTCGAAGCAGCTTCGCGCTGTGGCACGGCTTCTTTCGGCTGTGGAAGCACAAGTCCATGAGGCGCCTCTCGAGCTTCCCCCCCATCGGGTTCCGGAAGCGGTCGAGGAGGAGGAGGAGCAACAGGGACTCTCGTGTCCCCATGCCGGACTCCACCTCGGCTGCCGATAACGAGTCCTCCTCCTTTAAGCCCACTTGGAGGAACTTCACCATTTCGGAGCTTGAAAAGGCCACCAACAATTTCAACTCTGGTGAGTTTTGGCATCCGTCGAGCGCTTCTTCTCTACCATCAACAACTCTTGTGCTGTTCGATGCTCTGTTCCAGCTCCTTGATCCAGCCAAGTTACTTGTTGTGAACCAAATCCATCAAATCTAGCAATCATTTGCAGGGATTTTGTTGTTGAAGAAGCTATAGACATCAAATTTAGCTGCCACTCTTCTTGTTGCAGAGAACATGATAGGGAAGGGTGGCTCTGCCGAGATCTACAGAGGATGTCTGGAAAATGGCCAGCTTGTAGCAGTCAAAAAGATCACCAGAGGAACAACAGAAGAAAAAACTCACAATTTCCTCTCCGAGATGGGAGTTCTTGTCCATGTAGACCACCCAAACACTGCCAGATTGATCGGAGTCGGAGTCGAAGGAGGCATGCACCTTGTTCTTGTCCTCTCACCTCATGGAAGCTTAGCAAACCTTCTTCACGGTAGCATCGGTAGACACTGCACTGACTTGTTCTCACCCTCATCGAGATTCTTATGGCTCAGCTGTGACAGATTCGAAAGACAAACTTGCGTGGGGAATACGATACAAGGTCGCCGTAGGGACAGCCAACGGACTCGAGTACCTCCACGAGAGGTGCCACAAGCGCATCATTCATCGAGATATCAAGGCTGCGAATATACTGCTCACCGAGGACTTCGAGCCACAGGTATCATCAGAATCAGCATCACTTATAGTCGTCCTACCGCATCAGATTGACGATGGATGCTCTTGCAATCCAGATATGTGATTTCGGCCTCGCGAAGTGGCTGCCTGACGAAGTGACGCATCACACATTGCCAAGCTTCGAAGGCACATTTGGGTGTGTATAGCTTCAACTCTCAGTTCATGCATGATTCATGATTCACGCTTCTCATGCTTTGCTCTAATGTGTCGTCCATCTTCTCGATCGGGCAGATACCTTGCTCCCGAATACTGCATGCACGGCGTGGTCGATGAGAAGACCGATGTGTTTGCTTTCGGAATCCTGCTGCTTGAGCTCATCAGCGGACGCAGGGCAGTGAACTCTTCGCAGCAAAGCTTGCTGATGTGGGTACGTACATACGTCCATGACACTGACCTCGATCGCTCTCTTCTTCTTGAGCTTCTTCCCTTTCTCTTATGATGCCTCAGGCGAAGCCATTGCTCGAGCAGAACCGCATCAGGGACCTCGTCGATCCGTCTCTCGGTGACTCTTACGACTCCAAGCAGATGGATCGAGCAGCAAAGACGGCGTACATATGCATTCAGCACTCATCAGTTCTGCGACCTCGCATGAGTGAGGCATGCCTACTAACGCCTTCACTCCCTAAAACAGGCAGAGGATGATTGAGTCAAGTTCTTTGCTGGGTTCAGGTTCTAAAGCTATTGAGTGGAGGAGACGAAGGCCGAGCTGAGAACGGAAGAGCGCTTCACAGGTCGTTCTTGAGGAGGACATACTCCGAGGAGATCTTCGATGCAGAAGAGTATAATGCGACGAGATACCTGAGCGACATTACTCGGCACAAGCAGATTGCTTTCGATTTCTAGGGGGAAGAGGACACCTGCCCCTGTGCAGGGCCTGAGGCCATGTTCATCCATGTCGATTGCATGCTGGGCTTGAGCAACTGTGTATATATAAGAGCACTTATCGAAGGTTAAAAGTAGGATGGCAAAGAGATCAGCGTTTTATGATTGTTGTACTTTTACGAATCACCTCAAATACTTCGTCTCCGATGAGAATGAGCATTCAAAGACATGTCAACTGGTTTAGTCGGTAAAGATATCAATTCGTAAATAATAAGATCGTGAGATCGAATTTTCGATCTTTGCGACATACTTTTATAAGAAAAAAAAGTCTAAATAAATATAATTATCTAAACAAGCGTTTGTAAAAACTAATTTTTTTTTTATAGATAATTAAAGGATGTTTGAGGTAATTTAGTAAAAGGGAAAATAATAGCTCCTACGGCAAAAGACTTGCCGCGACCGAAGCCGATCAAATCCTTTTGCGGCTGAGGGAGCGAGTCGTAGGTCTCCTCTTCCCCGATCCACTGAGTTGGACGACAGCATGCTTATCCGAAGGATCACCTGCGCCCGCGCGCTTCCTCTCTCCATCCCTATGGCCACTTCCCCCCTCTTCTCCCACCTCAAACCCCCCTCCCCTTCCTCCCCGCTTCCTCCCCGCGTCCTCTCCTCTTCCCGTTCTTTCCCTTTCTCGTCTCTCGCCTCCGCCTCTCCCAGCAAGCCCTCCTCTAAGAGGGCCAACCCGCCGATCGCAGCTCTCGTCGAGGTTGGCGGCGTCAAGATCGCCAAAGATGGTACGTTTTCTTTTCTCTTTCCATTCTTGAGTAGCGTCCCCTTTCGCATGACGTATTTAGGTTTCGTTTTCTTCGGTGGATGGGCCAGATGTGGTGCGGGAGAGCGATCCCACGAACAACGTGCCCGACAATATATTTTCCAAGATTGGCTTGCAGCTGCACCGGAGGGATAACCATCCAATTGGGATTTTGAAGAATGCCATTTATGATTACTTCGATACCAGTTACTCCTCCAAGTTCGTCAAGTTTGACGACCTTTGTCCCATTGTTTCAGTCCAGCAGGTAATTCTTCGACATATTATTTCTTTTTTGTTTCTTTTCGGGAACTTTAGTGTTGTGGCGTCTGCAAATGTTAAGCTCAATGCTGTATTTAAGTACATGGTGATGAAAAGTTCGTGATTTGTGCCATATATTGGGTTTTGGTTTTGATAACAAGCATCTCTTAGATATAAGGGTTCAGTTTCTTACATCTTTTTCTGTCTCCTAATATTTGGCAAGTAGATTCCTTACTTGTCATCTATCTGTTCCGCGTCATGTTTGATTCTAATATTTGTCCTGATCTCCACAGTCCTGTAGTCACTCTTATCTTCCACTAATATCAATGGGTAATTAGGATAGCATCTGCTGATGGAGCTTCATAATCAAACCACACCATGGACCATCAAACCTTAGTCTTGGCTCACATCTATACTTACTAGTAAGCATAAATTTTTTTGATTCTTCCTACTGTAAACACAATTTTACAACATTAAGAGTTGCCACCAGACAGACCATTCCTTTAAGCTTGGATAATCAAGTTGGCAGACACCAATATAGTGGATTTCAATTATGTTTCCAGAATGCTGGAAAGGATTCACATGCTTTACTGTGTGCTTTGAAGTTTACAAGGCACCACAGTTTTTCTTGAAGCTTGATGAAACCATATTGCCAAGAATCCAAGTTTGGAGCTTATTTATCAGAACATAGTTGGAACTCTTTATGCACTTGAAAGACCAAATGGTAGTTTCTTGTTGGTTAATACAGCCATCAAAATAGCATCAAACTGTCACAGGATATTGTATCAATCAAAGAACATTATTTTAAACAGCTTCACAGCGCATGGTTAACATGTTATCACTTGTGCATGGTCATGTTAACACTTGTGCATGGTCAAAACCCAATTCACTGACTATGCTTTTATTATAAACTTTCAATTGATAATTCCATATTTGTACGAAAACTTTGCACAAGGAAGTTGGCTCTTGTTGTGATAATTTAGGTTTCATCCTCTTGTGGCTTCTTTTAGGCATCTTCTTAGAACCTATTATATATTTTTTTCATACGATATTTTACTTTTACCTTCAACTGAGCCTATAGTCTTTAGCTCTTGTAAAACTATTTCTGCATGCCGAAAATTTAGTTCATATTCATCCAATGTTATCATGAACGTCACCAAAACTATTTCTGCATGCTGAAAATTTATTCATATTCATCCAATGTTATCATGGATGTCACCAAGGCAGTGCCTATGTCATTTAGCTCGGCAGTTTTTTATTTTCAGATCAATCAACAGCCCAAATGTCTTCATGAGGCTTAGGAAGCTATATGCGTGACATATCACTTTTTATTGAGAACTTATAGATTGTTAGAAGTGGTTGCACTTAATCTTTATATGCATATTCCAACTCATATTATCCCTTCCGATAGTTTTTCCAGGCACTCTCCTGTGTGCCTGACACCTAAGCCTTTCAAGAGGTCATCTTTTGGCTTTTTGACAACTTTTTATGTGACACATGTACTTGGAAGTTTGTCAAATTGAATTGTGTGCAGTTGAATGAGTAAGAAAAGAAGGCTGTTCTAAATGTTATAGAAGGAATTCATTTTAATTTTGTTGTGACATTTTGTGATGAACAGCAGCTCGATATTCTTTAAGAGGCGAAAAGAGAAGAAGCAAAAACAAGTACATTAATTGAATCACAAAGAAGAGGGAGCAATGGGAGAAGGAAAAATGAGAGAACTTATCCCTTGTGGACTATTCTTCCCCTCCACAGGTTCAATTTGATTGGATCAAGTAGAGGCAGGGTTCCTATCATCTTCACCTTGTCGTGAAATAGAGAAAAAGAGGATTGTGCAGTCATGGTATGATGTGAGAGATAATAGCATCACACTTCTTTTTATTCTTCTTTCCTTCATCCACAGTGATCATTGTTCTCGTACACTAAAAAACACTAGGTTGGTCAATTCCCCTTCGAAAGGCTGAAAGCCCATACATTTTATTACTAAAATTCATCATACATAGTACAATGTTGTCTTTGACAGCATTGAAGGTGTTGTAGAAGTTGTCAGGGTTGGCAATTGATACTCGGACATGTAGGAAAGTCCAACTAATTATTCTCATGGCTCATTATGCTTCCTTTAATGGAGAAGCCCCATAATATGAAGGATGTGGCTGATGTTCAGACTGTTGCTGTGGTGGATAAAACCATGGCTTTATTTTATAGATCTTATAGACATTAAGGATGATGCCAATTGTTGGCTGTCATGGTACATCAATCCCACTTTGGGAACAATTATTTCAAGACTGATGTCTTTGACAAGCTTTTCTTTAATGAGGACAAAATGTTACTTAAGCATATTAATTAAACTAATTTCATTATGCATAAAATAAAAAGATATTCAAGCATGAGCCTCCAGGTTTACAATCCTCTCATATGTATAGGGTTGTTGGAGAAACGTTAGTCTCATTGCCCTGTTAATACTTACTAAAAGAGGCATTCAGACTCTCAAAATACAGGTCCTTATTGTAAAATAGATTCTTTAACCTGTATTATAGTCATATTAAGATTTTAGGACATGAATTTGACTCAAAACATGACATTTTTACCCATGAAATTAGTTACTTTGTATAGTGACGAAAATCAGTCCGAAAATAACAGTAAAATTCGGAAAAACACCCCTTTTATTGCTAGAATCTGATGAGGAGATTCAGTTAACCCATTTGTTTTCTAACTTGATTAGGAGAGTTTTGAGGAAGAAAAAGGGTTTCTCCACTCTAGTCCAACCAGAATTGTACGGTCCACTCTCTTGCAAAGCTGGATATTTGTCCTTTCAGTATCTAAAACAAAGTAGGAGGTTCTTAGGCTGAGGGATTGCTGTACCAGGTTCTGAATATACTTCACATCAGGCTTGATTGCACTCCTTTATGCTAAAACATGGTGGATCAACTTATTAAAAAACTGTATTGATTTGTCCTGAGCTGAACCAACCTTTATTTGAGCTCTCTTAATCATCAAGAAGGCTATTCTATAGCTATGTCTGGCCTGGCTATGCCTTGGGCTGATGGGAGGGGGTCAATGAGTCTGCCACATTGTAAAATTCATTTATATGCTTAATATTCTGTCAACTGCAAACAAGAAGCTTGATTTTTATATTGTTTACATCATATTGGAACAGTTCCAATCTTTGTAATAGATGTGCTATCTACCATGAGACCTTAGAGCTTACTGTTTTTTTAATTAAATTGCTATTCTCTTTCCCTTTTGTTGTTTGTTTCTTTAAAACGTTCTGATCAAATTCTTGGAATATATTCCTTTTGTAATTCACAGAGTTTCATGCATCATATGCTCATGGTTGACTGTAAATCTGCTTGTTGCAGAATTTTGATGAGGTGTTGGTTCCTGCTGATCATGTAAGCAGGAGTTATAATGATACATACTATGTTAATGCAGACACTGTTTTAAGGTGTCATACAAGTGCTCATCAGGCAGAGCTATTGAGGGATGGACACAGCTATTTTCTTGTAACAGGGGATGTCTATCGTCGAGATTCCATTGATTCAACTCACTATCCTGTGTTTCATCAGGTTTTTGCCTGTCAGTTTAAAAGCATAGAGTTTAAGTGGATATTTGCAAATTCTTATCTTTAAATACCCAGCATGCAGATGGAAGGGGTTCGTGTCTTCTCTCCAGATGAATGGGAAGGTAGTGGTGCTGATGCACCATCTTATGCAGCCATGGACCTAAAGAAGTGTCTTGAGGGGTTGGCAAGGCATCTTTTTGGTATTTTGGAAGTGATAGCATTTCTCTTTTTTATTTCTAAATGGAAGATGGAAGATGCTAGTTACCGCCATACAATGCTAATACCAATTTTGGAGCCTATAATCTGGTGTCCAATGTCTAATGTACATAAATGTGCAGGTGCTGTGGAAATGCGGTGGGTTGGTACTTATTTTCCCTTCACCAACCCATCATTTGAGTTAGAGATTTATTTTCAGGTCTGCTGCTTGTTCCAAAACCTTCTTGATGGATCCTGCCCTTATCTTCTTTTTTTTTGTATTTTCTTATTAAAGCTATAACATACTGTTAATTGGATCATTAAAATATGCTTTAGATATTTAAAAATCTGATCTCATTAATTTTTGGACAGGATTCCTTAAATTATTTACATATTTGTATTTGTGTTTCTGATCATGTGCACAGGAAAGATGGATGGAAGTGTTGGGATGTGGAGTGACTGAACAGGAGATTCTTAGTAGAAACAGTAGAAAGGATTGTGTTGCATGGGCCTTCGGGCTTGGATTAGAAAGACTTGCAATGGTTCTCTTCGATATACCAGATATTCGGCTTTTCTGGTCCACTAATCAGCGATTTACTTCACAAGTATGTCTTATTCTGGCTTTGCTGCTGATAGAACTGATGCTAATTTTTTTGTAGAACTATCTGCCTTGATTTGGACTATATTGTTATCTTAGCTCCATATTCGTTAAAGATGACAACAAAAGATATATTTCTCCAATTATTAAATGAGATACATCAATGGATCTTTCAATTAAGATTTAGAGGTTATCTGATACTGAAAATCCTTCTTTCGCTATAATCAATACAAACTGAAGTCCTAATAATGTTGAATCCATTATCATTGATTTCTTCTGTTGATGATGTATGAAATATGAATGTTTATCATTGCAAATATATTCTCAGCATCTTATATGTTTACGTTTAATATTATTCATTGATATAAGATTCTGGTACAAGTGCTCGTATCTAGAACTTATTGCTCTTGCTACTCTTCACTATCAACCATCATACCAAAATGAGAGATGAAGAGAGTTAAGGCTTTGAATTAAACACTTTCGGTCCCTTTCATTGTTGCGCAAGTGATAAATAGCTGAACTGGATGAACTCTATGTATTCCTGCGACCACATACAGTATATGCAAGTTGCATATGTGGCCGACCACATATTTATGCTGCATATAGCCAGTGCGGTGTGAATTAGTGTGGATTTATTGCCAAACCATGAGTGGCCTTCTAAACCACATATTAAAACCTTGATCATCATGTTCTTTTGTTTTTCTAAGTAACTGAATGACTTTTTTTTAATTACATGATGCTCGCTTTTGGTCACCATTTTGGAATAAACTTCCATATTATCGAAAACAATCTACCTCACAAATTAAAATACTACTTACCTGAGTGCACCTGTCTCGATGATCAATGTATAAATATCTGCTAAATTGGCTTCTATCTTTAGTTAAATTTTAAGCTTTATGATCTTTATTTATAAATTCTAACCTCCTTTGAACAGTTCTCAGAGGGCAAGCTTGGTGTCAAGTTCAAACCTTTTTCAAAGGTACTGCTTGAACTTAATAGCTCAATTAACTCTTTCTAATCAGCTGATGGAACAAACATATAGACAAATTTTTGGTAATGTTATTCATCCCAGGTCATTGAACATACATCTAAAGGCATTTCTACCGTTTTTGAAAAATATCATTGGAGAATTGAGATTCTGGACTAAACCACCTTCACATGTGAAAGATGAAAAACAAAAGAAATTGAGAATAAAAAATTGCTTTATTAAATAAATACTTGGGGTCATAAAGGAGTCATTTCATCGTTTAGAAATGTGCTGTTATCGAAGCTCATTAAATCTTGGTGTTCTTTTTCCAACTCCATGGTGATATTTTTTGCAGTTTCCTCCCTGCTATAAGGATATCAGTTTTTGGATCACTGACTCCTTTACGGAGAACAATTTATGTGAAGTCGTTAGAGGAATTGCTGGGGATCTTGCAGAGGAGGTGTGGCTCTTGGTGACATTCATTGGAAAAGATTATTGTCGTTGACTTTATATTTTCTTTTCTTTTTCTCCTAATTTTTATATTTCATAAGCTGCATTTCTATATGCATATTTGTTTCTTTGGAGATTCTTATGCCTACAAAGCTTGCCATTGAGCTAAATAATGTGGCTGCAGGTGAAGTTGATCGACAATTTCACTAATAAAAAGGGCATGACCAGCCATTGTTATAGAATAGCATTCAGATCGATGGAACGCTCACTTACAGATGACGAGATAAACCAGTTGCAGGTTTCAAGAGAGTTTTGAAGTCGTCTTTCGTTTGGAATTCAAACTTATTGATGTCAACTGATATATCCACTCTATTTTCTTGCAGTGGAATGTTAGAGAAGCAGTGCAGAACAAGTTACATGTCACACTAAGATAAGAGCCAAGTCTAATAGCCCAATGTTCTTATTTTATATGAAGTTGCATGATCGAGTTGAATTTTGATATTATTAAGCTCATTACAAAGTATTTTTCATTCAATAATGCTTGTAAGGACTGTGTTTAAATGTAATACCCCCTATTATTTTTTAGTGACAATGATGTTAAGACAATTTGCATGATTATGATAATGATTTCTATTTGAAGTAGAGACATGGTATAAAGACTAAGACTGATTTATAATGATTTGATGGACATTATTATTAACTTCATCTTAGTTCTAGAGTCATTATTTTATGCTCAACAATGTTATCTCATCAATTGATATCAGAATCGATTGGACATGATAAAAGACTTAGAGAAAGGATTATTGGTGGTGTAAAAAAGTTCATAACATTCTAATTTAGTCTCACGTCTAAAATAGACAAAGGCTGAGATTGATAAGTTTATTATTATTAATTTTAATTTTAATATTTTGAACAAACTCAACAAAATTAATAAACATAATATAATTTATATAATTAGTAAATTAATAAACTCAACGAAATTAATAAATCAATAGTTCAAGCTTAACGGGATAAGATGGAGATTGGTATCAGAACTGAGCATGATGAAATGTTGAAATGTTTGAGTAAGAAAAAACTAATTATGGGCAAAATTAAAAAGTACATTATTGGCATAAGAGAAATTATTAATTAATTGAACAATCACCAAAATCGAATTTTGATTTAATAAATATATTATTGTTAATTTTAACTTAAGTATTTTGATCTAATAATTCAAATTCAACAAAATTAGTTTGGTTGGTTATCCCATCGGATCACCAAAGACTAAAATAAGTCTGCATTTTGGGTGTACTTTGGATGTAGACTCATTAACTTAGCAGAAATAGTGTCAGCAATAAGAATGGATTTAGTAGAGCCAATGGGCATATATATCTTGAGATTAATAAAAAGTTAGGAAATTATAGCAGTTACATCCATACATATGTATCAGATGAATGTCCAAATTCAATTTGACTTGCATGATGGACATGCAGAAACAAATATAAGGATACTACAAACTTTCCTCAACATTCTACTCATCTAAAACACAGTTCAATTTGACTTGCATGCAGAAACAAATATAAGGATACTACAAACTTTCCTCAACATTCTACTCATCTAAAACACAGTTCAAAACAAGGTATATAATACTATACCGTACCAATGTTTCAATATTGACTCGATACGATACGATATCGTGTATCGCTCGATACACCAAGGTATACCGAACGATACACCAGGGCGTACCGAATTATTTTAAATATTTCTTCCTCTGTAACAATGCTACAGTATAAAACTATAACACCGTAATACATTCCGTCCGGTAACGAATGATCTATGTACCGGTATGCTGTCGGATCGATACATATCACCCATACCGGACGATATTATTCGAAATTACATACCATGATTCAAAATTCAAATAAAAGGATAATTGCCCACCAGCTAGCTCCTAAAACACAGTTCAAATTACACGCACACATCATTTACATGGCACTGACTGGATACAGCATGCATTAAGAATGCAGTGATTTATTCATAAACCATATTTCTCCATGATCCACGGTTCCTTGGAGTTGGTAGTAAACTAAAGCGGTAGGGAATGTGACCATCCTCTTGCTATGTTGCTTAGTCTTTCTGTACGACACAAGAACATCTCAAGATATGCCTGATCTGAAGCAGAATGAAGCTTCTCCGGAGCAATCTCGACTTGTTACCGGGCACTTGAATCCAAAATTGCATAGGCAACAAAGAAAAGATGGGAAGAGTGATCATCCTGGGGGCTAATTGGAGAAATGTAATTAATGCTCAGAAAAAGTATCATCAATCTGGCTTATTTTTACCTCGAGATTGGGTTTTCAATGAAAAAGGCAATATGATCAACATACAGTATTCAACTCGAGGCCAATAGGTTTATTTAGAGCAAACTGGACTCCAGGCCTTGTACAACAACAGTGGGAATATATTTTTGCCTCCATTGCAGAAAATGAGGAACCATCATACATGATATTATGAAACATAGTAAAGAATTTGATTGAAACAGGCAGACACACCATAAAACTTAGCTGTCTCGTGTTGCTGCATTGGACTGCAATTATCTGAGGAATAGAGAATACAGAATATTTTTGTTTGGTTAAAATATGTCACCTACAATTTGAGGGCATTTCAAATAATCTTTAAATATGCTCATTTTCAATAGTAATCATGCTCTAGTTTTAAAACAAGCATGAATTATCCCTAATGAAGGGCTATATATAATTAGGAGAACTAACCATTTCATGTGTATTTCTTCACAATTTCACGGATCAAGTTCTCAGGGGCTGCAAAACGAAAAAAAAAAAAGAAAACAAGCAAGGCAAACCAAATTATTCAAGGACTCCTACAAACATATAAAGTTTGTCAAGTTATGATAATAAAGTTTACCTGCCAGATTTGTGAACAGTTCAAATTGTCCCATTGCTTGCCTTATGAACATCTCAAGTCCGCTAACAACAGTGGCTCCAGATTCTTCTGCTTCCCTCAAAAGTCTAGTCACTTTGGGGGTGTAGACGGCATCAAAAACCACAGCATAAGCCCCAAGAGCTTGCTGTAAATTTAGGAACACATTTAATCATGGACCATGAATTGGATCCATCAGAATTTCGTATTTATAGTCACATTCTAGCAGCTAAAAATTGTAGAGTAACTTTCAAGTTTAATATGTTCAGTGTTCTATTTCGTCATATTACAAAAGATAGACAAGAGATATTGTTTCCAGCCTTCCAGATGCATCAAACTTGAAGGTGCTACATATCCCTTTAGAATATCTATATGAAGGTTTTATGTGATGGGAAGACAGAAAGAGATCAGATCCAGCTATATTAAAATGAACAAGGTCATTTCAAATAACAGAATATTTAAGATGATGATTTAATTGACACATGCTGATTATATATCTAAGGTCACAGACTTCATTGGAGGCCATCTCCCTGAATGATATACTGAAGGGCACACATAATTTATTGCAAAAATTTGGAAGAAATGGTTGAACTGTTGAAAATCCTAGTAGCCAACTTGAGAAGAAAATATTACAAACCTTCTTGAGGGGGGTCTCATCAACATTTGGCTGCATTCCGATCGATGTTGTGTTTGCAAGAATCATTCCATCTTCTGGATGGAACTTTTCCAATTCAGAAAGTGTCAATGCATGACCCCCGATCAAGTTTGCAAGCTCTCTAGCTCGTTCTGACAATCATACAAGTTTAAATAATTCATGTGCACGCAACCACAGAAATTCATTTTATAAAAGAGATTTACTGCTGATTCAAGTCAGAATTAAACAAATTATAACCAACATCGTAAAAATAACCAGAAGGATGTACAAATATATGGTAACTGTGAACTATAGAATTAAAATTCTTTATGATCAGAAGGATTACAGCAGAACCATATTAGTGGATTTTATACATATGCTTTTGACAGATTCACTTCATAGAAAAAAATAATGATTAAAGATTTCAATGTCAGAATGCAAATTTGCACTTGAAAATGATGGGAACTATAAAAAATATATTCCCAATTTCACAAGGAAAATCTCTTATTAAGGTATCCAAACTTAATCAACCAGATCTAATCAGCTATTTCGAAAGGCAAAAATATATATCCAGAAAATAATTTTTAGTGGAGATGATGCCATTGAATCAAACAGGCATGGACCTACATAAGTCATATATTGTAAGCATAATAAAGAGGATAATCGTGAGAGCATAAGGATATTATATATGTTGATGTTATGCTGCTTCTTTACTCAGTCAATATGCACTGCTCTGTTCTTTTAATACTATCCAATACAGAACCTAAAAAGTGGTAAGAGGACAATAATTAATTGTGCTTTAGAAAAAAATTACCATATGTCCTATTTGCAATCACAACCTTTGCTCCTTTCTCCTTTGCTCCATAAGCAAGAGCCTTACCAGCACCACCAGCACCTATGACAACAAAAACCTTACCAGCAAGGGGAGAAACAGTCTCGTCCTTTCCCACCCCCTTTGAACCTGCCAAATAACATACTTGGGAATTTGATATGCTGTTACCACTGAATGTAATCTACCTTTGCCATTTTTTACATTCATAAAACAGAGATATATGAGACTGGTGAGTATGCCATACACCTCTTATTCCATCCTCGATTGCAGATATTGCACCAACATAGTCAGTGTTGTAACCAATTAATTTCCCATCAGTTGGCCATTTAACAATTGTATTTACAGCACCTATAGACTGGTAAAGAAATGCAGAAACAAAAATAAAATAAAATGACATAAATCATAACCAACTCATAATATGTAGCTATTTAAATTCTTGAAAAAGATGCAAAGACGTTCAAACTGGGAATGCCATCACTCACCTTTGCAATTGGATCAACCTCATCACAACATCTAACTGCAGCTTCTTTGTGGGGAATTGTACAACTGCACCACAAGAAGTAGAGTTGATATTGAAGACATGATTGGATATGTTCATCAAGCATAACAGTTCATTGTCCAAAAAAGAACATTCTTCATTAAGTGGAAAATTTGTCAACTACAGGCAATTCGAAGTATATCCAAAACTGATTCTGGCCATACTAAACTTAGAGCCTTGCATCTTTTGATGATATTGGCTATCCTTTTATTCTTGACAAAGACTATTGGCTAGTTGTGTTTGCTTGGAACCAATATTCTCTTTGCCAGACAACACTCAGATATTGATGTTGAATCTCGGATTTTGATGATGAAATCGATTGATGAAGTTAAGATCTAATATGCGTTTGAGTAACGCAGGACTAACCTCGATCAAGGAAAGACAATTCGATTAAAGCAGGAAGAATCAGACGTTGGGCCGAAGTGGAATATGTTAGAAGATTAGACATCGGGCCGGAGGAAAGGTCAACGTGCCGAAAGGACTTTGTGCCATGAGTTCGGGCATCGGACCGAAGGATCGAATATTGCGCCAAGGAGATCGGAAGTTGCAGGAGTCAACATGCCGAATGGGCAATACGTCGAAGGAGAGGACGATGCGCCGAAAGATCAAACGAAGCGCCAGATAAACCAATGACATGCCGGACAACATAGGATTCATACTTGTAATCGTGTGTCTAGATCGAGTTAATTTAGGTCTAATTGAGTCGGTTTTGGGGTGAAACAATGTCAACTCAATTAGGGGCCCATTAGGCCTAAGTTGGGACTGCTTTGGGCCAAGTGGAAGGCTCATTCAGTGACCCAAGGTTAGGTAGAACCACCTATGAGCTAAAAAAGTCAAGAGCATACTTTTCCAAGTTGTCAGGCGATGGTACCGTCTAGTGTCAGTGTGTCAGGCGGTCGTACCACCAGACTGGGCGGTGGTACCGCCAGACACAATCTCTCAAGCTATGTCAGGCAATGGTACTGCTCAATGGCAGTGCTACGGGCGGTGGTACCGCCCAACACAGACGATGGTACAGTTAGGACTCGGGAAACCCAGGATAAGACCTTTTTTTGCTCTATTTTTGAAGTCATTTGGGGTCTATAAATATCTCATTTATTTCTGCTTGGTAGAGCACGAAATTGAGTAGAAAAGGGGAAAAGAATACTTGAGAAAAATTAAAAACTCTCTTAGGATTTAGAGTCTCTTCCACCTAGAGTTTGAAGTTTTCTAAGGGATGAGTGAGATCTAAAAGAGAGGTGTAAAGGTTCTCTCCTGAGCCTGTGAAAAGGAGAAAGAACTGTAAGGGTAGTTGATCTTCGCCCATTGAAAGAAGATCAGTAGTGGAAGTCGGTGGCCTCGAGTGAAGAGGAATCGGGAGTGGACGTAAGTCACAACGACCGAACCATTATAAATCTGGTTTGCATTTACTTTATGCTTTTCATTTACATTGCAAACTGATTTCTTACTCTCACTATGCTTTCGTACATTTTTAAGTTAAACATCTTTCTGATATGATTTCATCGAACGAAATTTTCAAATCTACGTGATTTTACGACCCCCTCCTCTCTTAGTGTCGATTTCGGTCCTAACAATTGATAGTAAGACTTGAAGCACATAATTAAATAATCAGGCAAGAGAATTTATATCCAATCAACAGTTCCGCATCCTTAATAACTCAAGAGAAATCAGTATACAGGCAATTGATCAAAGAGATGGTGGATAATCCATCAAGTATGATTATCTGTTCCTTTTACGTGACCTGACCACACAGCAACTGAAAAAGGGACAAAGATAGCCCAGTATATGAAGTTCACATGTTGTGGCATCTGGAAAGGGTTAAATATTTATGCAGCCTTTAGTCTTTTTCTGTATTTGAATCCATAACATAAAGTTCACTATAGAGCAACCTTAAGCACTGGGCATAGTCCACCCTCTACTTCAACTTTTCACCTAGGAGGTTGGAAGTAGAACACCAATTGCAACAAACCATATATTTGATTCACTTATCATACTGATGAAGATAAGATAAAAGATGTTAGTTGGATTAATATTAAGTTTATTCATTTACCAAATTTATAGGTGTTTCCCATTCTCTTCTAGTATCTTGATGATATATGTCTGTCTCAACAGGTTTTCTTTTACTTGTTAGGGTGGTTGGTATTTTTTGAGGTAATCATACTTGTATTTTACCAATGCCCTCCCAAATCGACTGATCATCATATTCTTTGAATATTGTAATGCACCTAACTGATACAAAATTAAAATCAAAATATATTAGGAAGTGTGAAAGGTGGCATGAGAAATTAAATATCATGTATTCTTTCTTGTCAAGAATTCCTCAACAGTCTAAATTGAAACCAAGTTCTTGTGAAGGAAATTCTTGAGCAGGAGAAGACCTGCAATAGTGCCTAGAAATCTATAGGTATGGAGCCACATGAAATGGATATAATTGTTACTTCTAACATAAAAATACATGCATAAAGAAAAACAAAACTTTCCATGTTGGAAGGTTGCATGAACAGATGTCATTTCAACTTCCAAGAGTTGTTGACATCCCTATCAATGTCAGCCGTATATTAGCACAGGGTAGTAATTCCCAAGCCAACACGAGGGCAGCTGCATTATCCAAAAGTAAAAGACAAGGAAATTGAGAAGAAAACTAAAATTCTTCCCTACTTCTCTGGCCTCAACTCCAATAAGAAGTGGTGGCAGTGATGCAACATGGTAACTTTTTGTATCATCGAAGCCCTAACCCAAAGCCAAAAAAAATATTGTGATCAGTTTTATGATTCCATGGACCAATCTAGTCAAGTTTGTGATGAGAAGGCTGGTTTGACAATTGGTCACATATCACGGCACACAAAATCCTGGTTTTGGGTCTCAGCATGAGATTTGAACAGAATACTGAAAATTTAAGTCCTTGTGAATGGAATTTTGCAGGAAAACCAAATGGAAAAAGAACTTAAGAGTCACATATCCATGACTATTTGGATATAAACCTTTAATAGCAATGACATGCAATGTTTTCTGGGCCTTAAATTGTAATTCAATTGCAATTAGGCATTCCAATGCCTGTCAAGCAAAGTTTCAGATGTTTGTGTTGGCAATCAGAATGTTCATGCTACACCATGCCGTGCTAGTCAGGTGCAACCTGCCAGTGTATCACTTATAGAGGAGTGGAGCACATGCTAATAATATTAGAGAATAGTTGTAACACTGACATATATAAAGCTTGAAACAGAAGAATGAAGCACAGTTTTGGTTTAGCATTTTAAGGCTACAACCTGTTAGTGAAGGTAAATTAGATTGCAAAGATGGAGACAATCATTACCAATAATATAAAGGCAAACAACTAGGAAGTCAACAAACCTTACCACAAAATTCTTGTAAGTGAAACAATTTCTCTTTTTCTATTTTTTTGATGTTCTGATTTATTAATACATATCAAAATAAAGTAAGAATAATCTATCGAAAGAAATTTACTTGCAAACATTTGAAAAAAAGAGACAGTATCAAAAGTTATATTCTCAGAACCCAGCTGTACCTGAACCCAGCAAAATCTGCTGATGAGTAGGCATTTAGAAAATCAGCAAGGACATCTACCAAAAATGGCACATAAACTGCATTGAGACCAACTGACTTGAATGCAGCATTATGCAAAATAGGGCTCTTACTGTGGCCTACAGGCTTCCCTATAATCCCAAAAACTTTTGTATCTGTTCCAATCTGCCTAATATTGTACACATTCAACAAGTCTGATATCGTTGGTTGTCCTGGAGCTGATTCCTTTCCCGCGCCAAGGGTGGCAAATGTTAGATATCCACCATATTTAGGGCAAAGCAACCTCGAGATTAGGCCTTTCTCCTCCATAACCAATCCTATCATCGGGACCTGCTATTCCTATCCATTAGTCAAAATACAAGACATTCTATTATAAGTAATATACTAGAGCTGTCTTCAAATAATTAACTGGATCATCGACAGGAACTTGCAACATTTATATATAAACAAAATTGTCACAGTAGTGATAGGAGATAAATTTATGCTAAAATATGAGCAACACCCAACAAGCAAAGAAAAAATAATAAAAAAGAATAAATAATGTGGAACACTATATTTTTAAAAAGAGATTCAGAGTTCATTCAGAAATGGAGCAGGGCAATTACAAGCGAGGAGATGCTGTTCTATAAAGGAAAGCAGGAAATGGAGCACATAGAAAGCAACTAATAAGTTACCATAACCACAGCCAGTCAAACAAATCCTCTTTACTTCAGGTTTTCAATCTGAGCCCTTAATAAAACAATGTACGGTTGATGACATACATTTTTCACCACAAAACCATTCCAACTAGATACTGAAGAATCGTAGAAAGCCAGTTGCCTACATCCATGGTTGATATATTATAACTATATCACAATTAACATGGCCATACAACAAGGCAGAGATATTAAGGTCATAGAGACCTTTGCTACTAACAAAATAAGAACCAAAAGATAAGAAAGAAGGTCATGATAAAAAGTCATAATGAAAAATTAACTAAGATAAATGGGATAAAGCTGGCTGTAACTGAGCCCTAATCTAAGAATCCATTTCTCCAGAATCTTTCCTTATCCTTCATTCCATTAAAATGCTCTTCTTCTTTCAGATTTTCAGCAACACGTGCTTAAATTGAGTCAGCATCGCAGACCTTCTGCTCCAACTTTGCATTTCGGCTGAGCCTGCAGGCAACATCCAACAAAATAGGGCCCCAGCAACTAACTGCCCTCAACTAGCAACATGCCACCAACAGTTGAAAGCATGAATGAAACTGACTGCCCATTTCAGTGCAACCATATTAATCAACCACAAGGTGCAGTGGAACAGCACCTCACAACACAAAAATAGGACACATGCCTCAGTTAACTCCAGTTACAGATTGAAATAATATTCCGGTACTCACTTGGCAATGCACAATTACTTGGAACATGCGTGCAACATCAACAATGTCCACAGCAGTGGTTGCAATCTTTACAATGTCAGCTCCAGCAGCTTGAATTCTTGCTACAAGGCTACTTAACTCCTCATTTGATGGGGTGCTTTGATAGTTATGAGAAGAAATAATAAGCTTAAAGTTCTCTGGCTTCTTTTCAGATATTAGTCTAACAAAATCCTCAGCAACCTGTGAGAAAGAAGTATCATATAATATGTCAAGCCAAGAACAATACCAGTTGAGCATATAGATAATGATAAAAAGAAAACCATGAGCCATATTAAGTTATAACTAAATACAAAATCAATTGAATGTTTTATGACAAAGGAATTCCAAATTAACTCAGGTATTTATACTTCCTAAATAGAAAATTCCTTAGAAGCATGTGATAATTGATGATAACTGCCATATGATTCCAGTTATAGTAGACCTGGGTTTTTTCAGTAGCAGTACAGAATCTTCAGATTAGCAGAAAGAACATCAAAATGGATAAATATCAGTTTTTTTCTTTCACTAAAGCCAGTATAGTAGAATGTTTCTTAGTCGTACTACATAGCATTGACCCTAATCAGGGACTAGATGTGTCTGCTTATTGAGTGTCATAAAATTTTAAAAAACCAACCTTAAGCTCAACATCGACATATTCAGCACCTAATTCCATGGCTAAGCACAGTGCCTGGAATCTCTGTTTATCATTACCTTCATATTCACCTCCTTCCCATTTTGGCCTAAGGAAGATGAAAATGTTAGAATCAAATTCAATAATATGAGCATAATACATAGGAATAAGATCTAGCAAGTTCCCGGAGACATATTTTAAGAAGCTTCAAGCAAAAGCTTGTTAGAGAAGCAATATACAATCTGAAAGGAATTATTCAGACCGGAATGCATACTACCAAATGGAAATCCAAGAGATGCAAGGGTACTGTATTTCTCAGAAAAGATATGCATGAGCATTCTTGATTGACAAAGGCTAACTCTTCTTTTAATGGATATCACATTTCATGCTAAGAGAATAAATGTTTGATAGCATTTGGTTAGTAAAATATGCAATCATGTAAAACTTCACCCAGAGAGAAAAGCTGAGGATCTCATATCAAGCACCCAAATTTTTGTGTTTCAATACACTTTCATCCATTTTAGACAGAAATTCATAGATGAAGTAGCTACAAGTCATCAATTCAGCATCATCATCTGATGAAGTGGACTAAGAAAATGGGCCAGTGCAGATCATTAATGGTTGCTTAATAAAGACAATTCCCTTCCTGCATTCAAATTCGAACTGAAAAAAACAATATTAGAGTAATTACAATAAAATAGAAGATTAATTGAAAAGTTTGTTTCTTTAATGTAGATTTATTGGGCATAGTTATCAAAAAGCAAATCAGCGCAACTCTCTGCTGCTTCTTCCCTAGCAAGCGTCCAAAACCCCTCATTTCCATAATCATTAGCCTTCCAATTCCGTCAAAAGTACAAGAATACAAACAGAATGACAACAAAAGCGAAAGTAACCATCAAAGTAATTAGCGGCCGAAACCGGGCCAGCCAAAATCTCGTCTCCTGGATAATTCAATGAGAATAATGGGGGGAAAAAGAGAGACGAGACCTGTAGGTGACGAGGGCCGGGAGCGGCCGGTCGTCAAGGAGGAGCTGGAGATCGCGGCGGGGATCGAAGTTGGAGAGGTGGTCGAGCCGAATCTCGACGAGGTCGGCGCCACAGGCCTTGGCGGCGGCCATGTCGGCCACCATCTGCTCCACCGTCTTCGACACCAGCGGTACGCACAGCAGCGTCATTCTCTCTTTCTCTCTCTTTCTCACTTTCCCTCTCTCGATATGGGAAGGACGAATTCGATCTCGCAATGGAGAGCTGGGATGAGGAAAAGGTTGGGCGATCAATCGAGAATTCCTCGACCACGGGATCGAATCGCTGGAGACAATCAACTAGATCGAACGGTCCACGGCATTGCTGGCGATCAACAGCTGTCGTGTCGGCCGATGAGAAGGCTACAGAAAGCAGCGGCCGATGTCGGTGCACGGCCCCGCAACGCGCACGATCCTGTGCCTCAGCCTAGGTAACCGAAAATAAAAGATCTCTCACCATTGGTTACTACAGCAGCCCCACGTGTGGGGCCGACAATCGATGACCATTGAAATGTTTCTTTTACGTGTTTGGTAAAAGACGCAGAACTCAATCCCATAAGGGACCGTTCACGCGAATCCTGTGCGCATAGGAAAATAATATAAATCCATCCAAAATTATGCACGTGATGTGATACCAAAAAAAGGTGCAAATTTCCTTAAAATAATACAACTAAGCATCATGTAAGAAATTACTGAGAACGGTGGATCATTCATGCATGGTGTAAAGAGCATTCGTTGATGACCTAAATTATTCCAAAACGAAGAATATAAAGCTAGAAACAAATGAACTTAACTATTACTGCTTGATTGGGGAATCTCCGTATCAGCTAATGCATAAACTTCAAAGATCACATCATTATTGCTGGCATATTGCCAACATACAAAGATTAACTTCGTTTTCAGTTAATTTATTCTACTAGATCTACAAGTATGACAGCAATCAACAACAAAGCTCCCTATATAACTTGCAGTTCTTGAAGGGAAAACCGAGTTCTTGCATGCATTGGGATGCAAAGGAAGCATAGAGTCAAAAAGAGAGGTAAAACGCTACCTGATCACAGGAAAAAGAAACTCCAAATCTGGTTCTAAGCATCAGAAGCTTCCATTGTATCCATCATCAACATTACTAATCTGCAGATATGATTAGTGATGCACTTCTACCAACTAGGGTTTTCCTCTTCCTGGTCATCAATCTCAATCTCCTAATGGATACGGTTTTCTTGTTCCTGGTCACCACCCAACAATACTGTTAAGAGAGGATAGAAGACAAGAATTACCAAAGAAGCTATTTTACATTGACATATTCTCTCTCTATTTATACATAGGAAGGATTTTCCTCAACAGAGTAGAGACATTTCTTCATACAGTTAGGAAAATCTTATCTGCTATCATGCTCCCACAAGATAGTGCTTCTATCAAGGATACCAATCTTAGATCGATGCAATGCAAAAAGTTTACGAGTGAGAGGCTTCATGAGTGAGTTGGCTAATTGATCAGCCATATGCACATGAGAAACACGAAGTTGACGGTGGACAACTTAATCTCTAGCAATATGTTTCATGCGGGAATGGAATACCGGATTAGCACATAGATAGGTAGCTCCGACATTATCACAATATATTATATAAGTGGAATTGATGTTGAGTTTCTTGAGTGGATTTGTGACCCAATTGAGTTTTGTAGTGGTAGTGGCGATGTCATGGTATACAGCTTCAGTTGTAGACCATACGACTGTCTTTTGCTTCTTAGAACTCCAATTGATTGAATTAGCGCTAAGGAATACAATACACCCCGATGTGGATGTTCTATCATCAAAGTTGCTTGCCCAATTGACATCGACAAAGGCATGAAGATGAAGTGGAGACTGTTTACGAAAAAAGAGACCATGATTGAGGGTCTATTTAAGATATCATAAGATTCGTTTGACCACAGACTAGTGCATAGTAGACGGCCTCTACATAAACTATGATAATTTATTGACTGCAAAGGAAATGCTTGAACGGGTGAGAGCTAAGTACTATAAAGAGCCAACGACTTGTCGGTATTGAGTGGGTTCTATAGCAGGACTTCCATCAGATATTTTGAGAGAGCCACTAGTAGAGAGAGGAGTTGTAACCGCATTTGTGTCCTACATGTTTGTCTTTGATAATAAATTTTGAATGTACTTTCTTTGTGATAGAAAGAGACCTGAAGATGTGAATGTAGCTTCTACGCCCAAAAAGTAGTTCAAGGGTCCTAGATCTTTAAGCGAGAATCGATCTGCCAATTGTTTGATGAACACTTAGATTTCTATGGGATTGTTGCCTATGACAATAATGTCATCCACATATACCAGAATATATATTATGTCTCTATGGTGTTGTCGTAGAAATAACGAGGTATCAGATTTAGAGTTGAGAAAGCTAACTAAGGTAAAAAAAGAGCTAAGTTCAGTGTACCAAGCTCTTGGAGCCTGACGAAGTCCATAAATTACTTTTCAAAGTTTATAAACATGCCTTGGATACTGAGGATGAGTGAAACCAGGAGGTTGTTGTATAAAAACATCTTTAGTTCTTGTAAAAAGATATTATTAACATCTAATTATCGTAATTGCTAGCCTGGTGGCTAGACTCATGATAAGTCAGATTATAGTGGGCTTAACAACGGGACTAAACGTCTTAGTGAAATTAACTCCAGGTCGTTGATGAAATCCTTTGGTAACGAGGCGTGCCTTATATCAGGCAATAGAGCCATTTGAGTTCCAATTAATTTGAAATGCCCACTTACACTCGATGATATTTTGTATATGATGAAAGGGTACTAGATCCCATGTTGAGTTGTGAAGGAGGACATTATAATCCTCACACATGGTGGTATGCCAATGCAGAGATTTTTGGACTTGAGTGAAGGTGGTGGGTTCAACGATAGTAGATGAGGAATCCATGATAGCATGTAGGTCAAGGACTCGACGTGATTTGAAAATACCATTTTTAGAGCGTGTGATCATAGGATAGTTGGAGACTATTGTTAGGATCAAGAGCGGCACTAAGAGGGGGTGAATTAGTACAGTGGAAAACTTTCATGATTTCAAAAGACTTATTTCGATTAAAACTGATTCTGATGAAAATGGTTTTGATTCAATCAGTTTCGGAGAGAATTTGAACTTGAAAGCTTTTGTAAAAGTGCAAGAGAAGATTAAGGAGATTTGCAGTAATGTAAATTGCACAAATGAAAAGCATCGATTTTGTAAAGTCTTCGTATGATTAAAGCCGATCTCGGAAGGTATTTACTTGAAAGCGTATATAGGCATAGTAAAAGCACAATAAGGCAGTTTGCTATAAAAGTAAATTAATCAAAGTAAATGCAAACCGAGTTTTAGAGTAGTTCGGTCAATATAATCTACATCCACTTTTGGAATCCTCCTCCGACGAGGTCACCGACGTCCACTAAAGGCCTTCCTTCAATAGGTGAAAACCGAACACCTCTTTACAACACTTTCTCCTTTTCCCAAGTTTAGGAGACAACCCTTACAAGTCTCACTCCTCTTTCTTGGATGGTTACAAGACTAAGAGATGAAGGAGGTGAACTCATCACTTTTACAATATTAAGATTATTATTGAATCTCGTATTTTGATGATGAAACCAATTGATAATTATGTTTATGTTTAACTGCATTTTGAGTTATGCAGGTCTACTCGATCAGGATTAGACAATTAAGGCAGGAGGAATTGACGTTGCGCCGGAAGAGATCACGTAAGGATATTGGATGGCAGAAGGCTTCGGACGTTGGGCATCGGGCCAAGAGCGGAATTGTGCCAAGGATATGGCATTGTGGAGGTTAACCGCCGATTGGGCAATAAGCTGCAAGAGAGGACGATGCGCCGAAGAATCGGACGAAGCGCCAACCAATGACGTGCCAAGCAACAGAATGTCAATTCGCTTTATAATAATTGTCTAGATCGGAGTAGAGTTTTAGCTTATGTGTGCAGGATTAACTACGATAACGATGAAGACATAAAACAAAACAAAGTGTCGGAGTCAAGCACGAAGGATTCATTGCGAGTTCAAGAGTTCGACGGAAGTTCGAAGGTTCGTCGGGAATGCTGCCGGAACTAGCCGAGAATGAGTAGGGAGCTTACCGAAGGGTTTTTTGGAAGCTTGTCGGAAGGTTCGTTGGAAGTTCGCGGAGCTCGCTGAGAAAGATCGGAGCTTGCCGAAGAAGCTCGTTGGAACTCGTCAAGATCAAATCGTGAAGTCTAGGAGCTTGCCGGGAGTCCGCAGAATGGTTTCTGAGAGTTTATCGGAAAACCATCAGAAGTTTGCCGGAAGCTCGCTGGAAAATGTCTTGACTTACGGACTTTGTAATAGCTTAGAAAATATCTTTAAATTCGTAGTTAGTATGTTAATTAGGGTTAAGATTAGGTGTTAATCTTATAACCCATGTAGGGGCCAATTGGGCCCGAGTTTGGACTGGTTTGGGCCAAGTTTGGAGCCCAACCAGTGAGCTGATTTGGCCTAGGCGGTGGCACCGCCCAGCACCCGAGAGCTGGGCGGTTGCACCGTCCAGCACCCGAGCGCTGGGCAGTGGCACCGCCAGCATTGGGAACATAAGAGAATTCAGATTTTTGGAGCTCAAATTTGAATCCTCTTGAGGCCTATAAATACCCCTCAAGTCTCAGTAGAGAATACAACTTTTTGAGCAGCAATTGTTTGAGAGAAAAGTCTTAGAAAAGTCTTTGCTAGTCTTGTTTTCAATTTGCTAGTGTTCACCTCCTTCTTTCTTGCTGAAAATCTGTAAGAGAGTGAACCGCTTGTAAAAGTTGTAAGAGGGGTATTTACCCTTCCCTTTCAAGAGATTTGCTAGTGGAAGGTGGGAGCCTCATCGAAGAGGGGCCTCGCAAGTGGATGTAGGTCACTTGACCGAACCACTTTAAAAACGGCGTAATCTCTGGTTTGCATTTCATTACTGCTATTTACATTACTGCAAACCCTCTTACTTGCTTTATTTCCTCATTACATTTACTGCACAACTTTGCGAATACACTTTCAAGTTAAGCACTTCTGATTTCGATTTTTATCATACGAAAGATTTGTCGAAACCAACCTTTTAAGCCGCTGCACTAATTCACCGCCCCCCTCTTAGTGCCGCTCCGATCCTATCAATTGGTATCAGAGCCCAGTATTTCTCATTTCAGATTTACACCCGCGAGAAATGACTCTTCATGGCTTTCAAGAGGGCTTATCGATTGTTCGTCCACCGTTGTTTAATGGATTGGACTACACTTATTGGAAAACTCGAATGAGAGTTTTCTTGATTTCTATGAATTTGGATTTATGGAATATCGTTGAAAATGGTTTTCAACTTCCCTCTAAACCGATGAACGAATGGTCAGATTTGGAGAAAAAATATTTTTCTTTAAACGCAAGGGCTATGAATGCCTTATTTTGCGCTTTGGACAAAAATGAGTTCAATCGGATTTCTATGTGCGAAACGACTTTTGATATTTGGCGAACACTTGAAATCACACACGAGGGAACTAGTAGAGTCAAAGACTCGAAAGTTAACATTTTAATACATGATTTTGAGCTTTTTCGAATGAAGCCGAGCGAAACCATTGTTAACATGTACACCCGTTTTACGGATGTCGTCAATGGTTTACAAGCTCTTGGCAAATGTTTCTCGAATTTTGAACTTGTTAGTAAAGTTTTACGATCACTTTCTAAAGCTTGGGAATCAAAAGTAACGACAATACAAGAAACAAAAGATTTAAATATTTTTCCACTTGAAGAACTTATCGGCTCATTGATGACATATGAAATGGTGCGCAATGCACATGATGAACATAATGAACACTTGAACCACCTTCCAAAGAACAGGAAGGATTTGGAACTCCGGACAAATGAATACCACTTGAGCGATGACTCAAGTGATGAGGACAATGATGAACTTGAATTTCGGACACCAAATCTTAATAAGTTCATTAAACAAAAATCTAAAATAAACAATGAACTTGAACGGAGGAAGAGGCCAAAGAAGAGGAAGGCAACCAAGGATGAATCAAAAACTTCCAAAGGTGAAACGGCGAATTGGGCTTTGACGGGCTTCGACTACAAGGTAAGTAACTCAACTCTCTTGAATTATTTTGAAATTACTTGATGTTTTCCATGATGCATTTTCTCTTTTCTTTTGAATAATTATTTTTCTTGAAAATTGTATGTTTTATGTTAATAGAATAAAATGTTAGATTTAAATAATCATATATATGTGCTTGAGAAGCAAGATGTGTATTTTGATGATTTCCATATTAACCTTCAATGATGATGCATGGTTTTTATATGGAAGGCTTGATGATTTTTGTTTAAACCTTGTCTTTGGTTTTCAAACATGATGTATGTTTTTGACATAAGAACAAAACTTGAGCATGCTAATATAAAGTCAATCACATAAATTAAAACTAAAGAAGTCTTAGTTATCTATAGGAATCATTCAAAATTATGTTCAATGAAACCATTGCATAATGATATAATGAAAATATTAAACATTTTGAAACCATGTTTTAGTGTCATGCATAATGATCATGCTTAATAAATTTCGAAATTATGCATATGAATCTTGTGATTTATGGATTATTGATTTTTACCATAATGAAAGTGGCTTATTAATCTTTGTTGTAATAAATCTTACACTTTCGGTTTTAAACATTATACATGTTTTTATTTGGTATAAGTGAAATAAAATCATATGAATTGAAACAACTAAAAAGTGGAAAATATTTTTTCCTTGAAAAATTATTTTTCTCTATCCTATTGATCTTGATGTTTATTATGATAAATCTATGTATACCATTTTGAATCTCTTGAAAGTAAAGTTGATATTTTGATGATTTTGATTATTTAAATTTGAAATGAGTTTTATCAAAATCATGATATTGATTTCTTGGAATAACATGAGATTACCTTTGATGATCATTTTGATTCATGGAATTTTGGATTCATGACTTGGTCTTACATTTGTTTATGAGATGGTTGAAATCTTTGTACGTTTGAATTCTTCCCTTCTCCTTTCAATTTATGCATGTTATATGTTAAAGATTTAAAACCATGTTTTGGTATCATGCATATCTAAGAAATATTGATGTGACAAATTGAATAAGTTGAAAATGAATGATGATTTTTCTCTTGAATATAACTTGTGATATTTGTTTTATATAAATCATCATTTTGATTTCTCGACATTTGATACATGAGATTTTATTATAAATCAAAATTTCTCATTAATCGATCTTCTACGATTTTACTTGATATTCTCTTGAGAGGAGATTTTCTAAATGAATCATGATTTTTCCTTGTGAGTTCTTGGAGTTATTACTTGATTTTTCTTTTAAAACAAGATCTCTTCTTTGTACTCCTATGATTTTTCTTGATATTTAATTTAAAGAAGATATTTACTATATGAATCATGTCTTTTGGTATTCAAATGATTTTATCCTTCATGACATGATTTCTTTGTATTTATGGCTTGCATGGCTTGAAATATTTTGGTATGATGCATGCAATGATGAAATATTCATAAAGTTAAAATGATGTATGCAATACTTATGATAATGATGTACATGATGTATTTATTGCGTATGATGTGTATCATAAATGCTTTAAATGATGAATGTTTGGTATCATGATCAACATGTTGATAAATGCTTGAAAATTTTAATGTTTGAGTATCATGTATGATATGCTTATTAATGATGATTGATTTATTTTTTGGTATCGTGCATGAAAAATAAGGTTATTGAAATTGTGTATGTTTTAATTTGAATATATAATGATGCACAAATAAGAATGATACTTACCTTTGTCATAATATGAAAATTGATATAAGGGTCTTCCCTTCTTTTTGACAATGACAAAGGGGGAGCAAGAATTTCTAGCGTGGACATCATGAAAAGAGGCAAACTAACTAGCTTGCACAATTCAAGATGAAAGCAAAAATTGCACTTCTCAAAAGAGAAGATGCAAATGTAACATTTGCCAAATTGTTTTCTTGCCTCATGTAAAACATTATCTCTTGCTAGTTTGACATTTTTGCTAGCTTGTATGTTGCAAAACTTAGATCACTTTTTCAAACATTTTTCTAGCTTACACTTTGCAAAGAAAGCAAAAATGGCACTTCTAGAAGAAAGAGCTTGTTATTTTGAACATCACAAGCTTGCCTATCTTAAGAAACAAAAATTGCAAAAGTGCTATCTTGCCTATCTCAAGAAGCAAAACTTGCAACTTGCACATTGCAATAGGAAGCAAGAATTATGAGCTTACACAAGAAAGCTATCTTGCATTTGCTTTCGAAATTTTTGCTAGCTTGTATATTGTGAAACTTACATATCGTAAAAATTGCTAGCTTGTAGTCTAAAGAGAAGCAAAAAGTTGCTATCTCAAAAGAAGCAAATGTGCTATCTTTCCTATCTTAAGAGGCAAAAATGCTAACTTGTACATCTAGCAAAACTTGACAAATTTGCATATTTCAAGAAGCAAGAGTTGCTTTCTTGAACATCTCAATATTGCTAGCTTGCATGATGTAGAACTTACTATCTTGAACATTACCAAAAGTGCTATCTTATATGCTGTAAAACTTGCATATCTAAAACTTGATAGCTTGAATGTCCTAAGCATGATGCATTACTTGCTAAATTTTCTAGCTTCAAAACTGCATGATGATAAAACTTAATATTATGTTTTTCATGCAATGAGTTGAACTTATATTATAAACACAAAGAATAGTTGTACGTCTCCTTTTTGTTGATGACAAAGGGGGAGAAGTTTGTTGATGACATGATATGCATAAGTCTATGCATGAGTTCATAATGACGTGTTGCAAGTATTCATGATGAATATTACAATGACTTGAATTCAGTTTGAATTCAAGGTTCTATCAATATGACATATTGATAGGGGGAGTTTGTTTAAACTCCGGGAGTCAAGTTGAACTCCGTCATCAATTGGTTGTCATCATCAAAAAGGGGGAGATTGTTGAATCTCGTATTTTGATGATGAAACCAATTGATAATTATGTTTATGTTTAACTACATTTTGAGTTATGCAGGTCTACTCGATCAGGATTAGACAATTAAGGCAGGAGGAATTGACGTTGCGCCGGAAGAAATCACGTCAGGATATTGGATGGTAGAAGGCTTCGGACGTTGGGCATCGAGCCAAGAGCAGAATTGCGCCAAGGATATGGCATTGCGGAGGTCAACCGCCGATTGGGCAATAAACCGTAAGAGAGGACGATGCGCCGAAGAATCGGACGAAGCGCCAACCAATGACGTGCCAAGCAACAGAATGTCAATTCGCTTTATAATAATTGTCTAGATCGGAGTAGAGTTTTAACTTGTGTGTGCAGGATTAACTACGATAACGACGAAGACATAAAACAAAACAAAGTGTCGGAGTCAAGCACGAAGGATTTATTGCGAGTTCAAGAGTTCGACGGAAGTCCGAAGGTTCGTCGGGAATGCTGCCGGAACTAGCCGAGAATGAGTAGGGAACTTGCCGAAGGGTTTTTTGGAAGCTTGTCGGAAGGTTCGTTGGAAGTTCGCGGAGCTCGCCGAGAAAGATTGGAGCTTGCCGAAGAAGCTCGTTGGAACTCGTCAAGATCAAATCGTTTGCTGGGAGTCTGCAGAATGGTTTCCGAGAGTTTATCGAAAAACCGTCGGAAGTTCGCCGGAAGCTCACTGGAAAAAGTCTTGACTTACGGACTTTGTAATAGCTTAGAAAATGTCTTTAAATTCGTAGTTAACACATTAATTAGGGTTAAGATTAGGTGTTAATCTTATAACCCATGTAGGGCCCAATTGGGCCCGAGTTCGGACTGGTTTGGGCCAAGTTTGGAGCCCAACCAGTGAGCTGATTTGGCCTAGGCGGTGGCACCGCCCAGCACCCGAGAGCTGGGCGGTTGCACCGTCCAACGCCCGAGCGCTGGGCGGTGGCACCGCTTGGCTGGGCGGTGGCACCGCCAGCATCGGGAACATAAGAGAATTCAAATTTTTGGAGCTCAAATTTGAATCCTCTTGAGGCCTATAAATACCCCTCAAGTCTCAGTAGAGAATACAACTTTTTGAGCAGCAATTGTTTGAGAGAAAAGTCTTATAAAAGTCTTTGCTAGTCTTGTTTTCAATTTGCTAGTGTTCACCTCCTTCTTTCTTGCTGAAAATCTGTAAGAGAGTGAACCGCTTGTAAAAGTTGTAAGAGGGGTATTTACCCTTCCCTTTCAAGAGATTTGCTAGTGGAAGGTGGGAGCCTCATCGAAGAGGGGCCTCGCAAGTGGATGTAGGTCACTTGACCGAACCACTTTAAAAACGGCGTAATCTCTGGTTTGCATTTCATTACTGCTATTTACATTACTGCAAACCCTCTTACTTGCTTTATTTCCTCATTACATTTACTGCACAACTTTGCGAATACACTTTCAAGTTAAGCACTTCTGATTCCGATTTTTATCGTACGAAAGATTTGTCGAAACCAACCTTTTAAGCCGCTGCACTAATTCACCCCCCCCTCTTAGTGCCGCTCCGATCCTAACAATTATGCCAATAGGTCTCGTGCCCTTTCATGCAGAAAAGGGTGGGGTTTTTATAGGCCCTAATGGCTTCAAAATTAGAGCCAAAAAGTGTTATATCCCCGGAATCTAGGGTACTGGCGGTACCACCACCATTACTCAGCGATACTACCACTGTTGATATGACACTAGACGGTACCACCGTCGAACATGGGCTATACCACCGTTGGTAGCACTACTGTCGATGGTACCATTGCCCAGTCTGGGTGGTACCACCGTCCAGATATCCTGGGGCACTGCCTTCCAGGCGGTGCCATCGCCGGCTAAGAATTCAAGGGCTGAATTGGGTGCTCGATTCGGCCCAATTCAGCCCTGTTAAGGGCTCAATTGACCCATAATTAAGTTAGTGGGATTACCTACCAATCCTAACTTAATTCATGCTCTAACTATGATAATTAAGACACAATTTATAGTGCTTCTTATTTTGATGCGTCAATTGCTCTTCTAGCGAGCTTCTGGCGTACTTCCGGCGAACATCCGATGAACTCTCGACAATGTTCCAACAGACTCCCAGTAAGCTCTTGAACTTTACGATGATCTTCTTAGCGAGTTCCGATGAGCTTCTATGGTAAGCTCTTGGACTTCTCGATTGGTTCCGGCAGAACTTCCGACGAACATCCGAACTTCCATTGAACTCTCGAACTCCCAATGAGATCTCGATCTTGACTCCTGCATAATACTTGCTTTATGTCTTACTGCTATCATAGTTAATCCTGCACACTTTTCTCAACATATAGATTAGATCAAACAATTTATAATTGACTTCATCATCAAAATCCGAGATTCAATAATCTACTCTTTTTGATGATGACAATCAATTAATGACAGAGTTAACCTTAACTCCCCCTATCTATATGCCATACTTGAGAAAAGACATTCTTGAAGGCCTTTGAATTCAAGAAACAAATCGATAAGATAAGTTAATTAAACTGATCAATATGCACATCATGATTCCTATCATGATCTATCTTTCTCAAAATATGATGCCAAGTATTTCTCAAAATGATGTCAAGGCATGACATTCATTTTCAAGTATGATATTTCAAATATGAAAGATGACAAAGATAGCAATTTATCATTCTATGGCAAGATATCAATCACTAAATAGCAAGTTAAGTTCTAGATATCTTATCATAATGAAAGAAATTTATCAAGCAAACATTTCAAGTATATATGATGAAATACATTGCATACATTTATCATCAATTTACCATATTTTGGTATTATTTTCCCCCCTTTGTCATCAACAAAAAGGAGAACAATTCAACAATACAAGTGTGGCAAAAAAAATCAAGCAAGTTTAACACTCAAAAGTTCTCATCATTAAATGCTATCAACATTAAAATGATAGATTCCAACAACTTCTCCCCCTTTGTTATCACATTTTGAATGAAGAAGAGGAAAGAAGGTAAGGAGGGAATCCATTAAGAACTAAATTTGTGAAATGATTTGAATCAAGTCAAAAACGTTAAAACATGCTTTCATTTTGACAAAGAGAAGAGATTCATGAAAATGATTGAGATATCCATATGAAATCAAATCCCTATGAAAATTATCACACAAATGATTTCATTATCACACACGAGAATTCATCTTTCAAGGATTAATATATCCATTAGAATTCCTTCACTTTTCATGAGAAGAATTCATGGGAGAGGAGTATCACATGAAGGAGAAATTCATGAATAAAACTTTATAATGGGAAGAGCATTGCATCAAATCCATTTCTCATTAAAAATTCATAAGAGTGAAATCCATAAGAGATGCATTTGTCAATTACTTCCATGTATCAAACATCAAGATATGTATAAATACTTCATGCATTTATAAAATATTTCATCATAGCCTATCATCGCTCCTTGTATGAGATAATATCATTAGTGCTTGTAGCACTCAAAAGTTAAGAATATGATATTACATCATGTATGATTAAAACTTTTTAATATTCAATAGAGATCATAATCATCAAAGTAAATATGATATTGCATCATTATATGATAACATGCTTATCATTTAAAGAGATCACAACATCATAGAAACTTTCAGCATCAAAGCACAAAATTCCAATATCAAAGTAAACATATTATTGAAGCACACAACCTTATCATCATGTAAAATTCGTATCATAAAATTATCAGCACAGAATTTAAGTGAGTGATCCAAAGAATAAAGAAAGTCCAAAAATAAAATTTAATAAATTCATGCTTTCAGACAAATTAACATTCATAATTCTCTTCAAATAAAATCAAACTATTCTTCACTTAAGGGCTTTGTAAAAATATCAGTTAATTGATGTTTCATATCAATAAACTCTAAGATTACATCATGATTATTGACATGATCTCGTATAAAGTGATGCATGATATCAATATGTTTAGTTCTAGAGTGTTGAATGAGATTTTTTGTTAAATATATTGCACTTATGTTATCACATTTTATGGGAATGTTTTTAAAATGAATCTTATAATATTCTAAAGTATTTTTCATCCACACAACTTGTGCACAACATGCACTAGCTGTAATATACTCAGCTTCGGTTGTAGATAGTGCAACCGAATTTTATTTCTTGGAAGACCAAGAAACAAGTGCATATCCTAAAAATTGACATGTTCTGCATGTTCTTTTTCTATCTAAACTACATCCAGCAAAATCAGCATAAGCAATTAGCTCAAAGTTATCAGATTTTAGATACCATAATCCTAGATTTATGGTTCTTTTAAGATATCTAAGTATTCTCTTAACTGCTTTAAGATGAGATATCTTAGGATTATATTGAAACCTAGCACAAAGTCCTACACTAGACATGATATTCGGTCTAGTTGCAGTGAGGTATAGTAAATTTCCTATCATATTCCCTATAAGCTTTTTTATCAAAGCTTTCTCCACTTTCATCAATTTTTAATTTAGTGGAGGTGCTCATAGGAGTGTTGATAGCCTTTGAGCTATCCATATTAAACCTTTTTAGCAAATCTAAAGCATATTTTGTTTGACTAATAAATATAATATTACTTAGTTATTTGATTTGTAAGCAAAAAAAAAAGTTAATTCCCCCATCAAACTCATTTTAAATTCAAGACTCATACTTTTAGCAAATGACTCACAAAGAGTTTCATTCGTAGAATAAAAAATAATATCATCAACATAAATTTGAACAATAAGAAAATTATTTTAAAATTTTTTGATAAACAATATAGTATCAACCTGCCTTTAGAAAAATTATTTTCGATAAGAAATGAGCTAAGTCTCTCATACCAAGCCCTTGGGGTTTGTTTCAATCCATAGAGAGCTTTAGTCAATTTAAACATATGATTAGGGAGATTATCATTCTCAAATCTGGGAGGTTATTAAACATAAATTTCTTCAGAAATAAAGCTATTAAGAAAAGCACTTTTAACATCCATTTGAAACAACTTAAAATTATTATTACTAGCATAGGTAAGGAGCATCCTTAAGGCTTCTAATCGTGCCAAAGGAGCAAAGGTTTCTTTATAATCGATCTCTTCTTCTTGGTTGAAACCTTTGGCTACTAATCTAGTCATGTTTCTAACCACAATACCAAATTCATCTTGCTTGTTTCTAAAGATCCATTTAGTACCAATAATTAAATGGTCATTTGGCCTAGGAACAAGCTTTCACATCTCATTTCTCTCAAATTGATTTAACTCATCTTGCATTGCGATGACCCATGAATCATTTTTCAATGCCTCGTTAATGTATTTAGGTTCAATTTGGGTGAGAAAAGCGGTGTTTGCATAAAAATTCTTAATTAAGAGAGGAACGAGTTCGAACCCCTTTAGATGTCTCATATGATTAGCTCCTTAGGATGAGTATCTACACACTTCTAATCCTTAGGTAAGGATGTTTCGGAAGTAAATGTATCCAAGTTACTAGATGGAGAAAGGGTTTTATTTAAATTCAAAGCATCAAAATTAATATCATCATCAAAATTATTTTTCTTAACTTCGGAAACTTCATTAAAAACAACATGAATAGATTCTTCTATAATCAAAGTTCCTTTATTAAAGATACGAAATGATTTAGAAATAAAAGAATAGCCAAGAAAAATTCCTTCATCGGATTTATCATCAAATTTTCTTAAGGTATCTTTTTCATTCAAGATAAAACACTTATACCCAAAAACTTTAAAATATGAAACATTGGGTTTTTTGTTGTTCAACAACTCATAAGGAGTTTTGGTGAGTACAGGTCTTACTAGAACTTTATTCATGACATAGCATGTTATATTTATGGCTTCGGCCAAAAAATATTTGGGTAGGTTATATTCATTCAACATATTTCTTGTCATTTCTTGTAAGTTTCTATTCTTTCTTTCTACTACTCCATTTTGTTGAGAATTTCTTAGAGTAGAGAAGTCATGGTTGTATCCATTAGATTCATAAAATTCTTAAAAATCATGGTTTTAAAATTCACCACCGTAATCACTTCGAATTGATGAAATCATAAAACCCTTTTCATTTTGAACAAGTTTACAAAACTTAGAAAAATACCTAAAGCATTCACTTTTGTGTGCCAAAAAATAAGTTTATGTGTATATACTTGTTAGTACCCTTTTTCTAAGCTTTTGAATAATGTTTATTGAGTCTGTTTAGTCTAGTTGTTTATTGAGTCGGTTTGGTTCAGTTAGAGTCAAGTAGAAGTTTATTTAATATTTATTTATTATTAGAGTTCAAGTCCTGATGGACTTTGGGTGGAACTCTATAAATAGGGATGTAACTGCTTCTTTTTAGTTATCTATGAAAAATACTATTCTGTCTTTTGACAAACCCTAAGAGGCCGATCCCCTCGAAGCGATCAAGGAGGGCCGATCCCCTCGAAGTGATCATCCCTTTCTCTTCTTGTTTCTTATGATAAGACTTTAGGGTCTTATCATTTGGTATCAGAGCAACGATCCTCGCCATTCTCATTGTAGTTCCTCATCTAAAAAAAAAAAAAAATTGTGAGGGTCTTATCATTTGGTATCAGAGCGACGATAAGACTTTAGGGTCTTATCATTTGCTTCCCGGCGCCGACCACCCCAGCTTTCCTTCTCCTCCACCGTTAGTGGTGCTTCTTGGTCGGCGACCACCGCCGCCGCTCCTCCCCGGCCACCGCCCACCGCTGCCGTTGTGCCCCGGCTGTAACATCCCCTATTTTTGAAAATTTAGTAAAATATTTGTTTGTAAAAATAAGGATTATTTAATAATTATTTTATATTAAATAATATTATATTGAAGTTTATGGCTAAGGACCTAAGAGTAAATATTAAAATTTTGATATGATTTATAGAATATTCAGAATTGAGTAAATAAAAATAAAATAAAATAAAATGTAGGACATGTGTCATTAACAAGGATGAGTCACTTGTATTTATTCTAAAGATGACACCTAAACCCCCATGCATGCTTGTCACCTCACTATTTTAGCATGAGCCAAACCTAAGTAATTTAAAGCACCATTAAAAAGAAACTTTGCAGCCGACGTTAGTTTGAGGAGAAGAAGAAGAAGAGAAGAAGGAGAAGAAGAAGAAGTGGAAACTTTGTTTGAGGTTTTGCATGAACTCCCTATATTTGGGAATCAAACTCATCTAAGGCAAGTGTTCTAACCTCTTCCTACAGAATTCCTAATCTCTGTTTTCCTTTTAATACTTCATAATTCAAAAGATTTCAGCTTAGTACCAAACCTTTCTTTCCTTTTGATACAAAGCCATGAGTCTGAAATTTTTCGGTAATCTGACTTCTATACATTGTTTTGGATCGAACTTTTAGCACTAAACTCTGATTTAGTCAAAGCCTAGTCCATTTGAAAGTAGACTCAAATATCTTTATTTTTACACTGAGATTGAATGATTTGGAGTTTAAATGTCTACTAAGACTTCTGTTTTAATTAACCCTACAAATTCTGCAAAATAGGGACTGAAATTTCAGACCTTTTGTTACTAAATTGCTCATAACTCTCTAGTGAAAATTCTGAATTATATAAAACTTGGTTATTTTGAAACTAGATTCCCATATCTTTCTTTTGACATATAATTTAGTAATTTTGAAATACGTTTGCCTTTTGAAACATCTGTTTAAATTGACTCTATCAATTCTGCAAAACAGAGATGATTAATTCTGACCTTCTATTACTAAATTGCTAATAACTCTCTAGTAAAAATTCTGAATTATGCAAAACTTAGTTCTTTGGAAAATAGATTCGCATATCTCTCTTTTAAAATAAATTTAAAAATTTTGAAGTATGTTTGCCTTCTGAAACATCTGTTTAAATTAATTCTATCAAGTCTGCAAAATAGGGATGATCAATTCTGACCTTCCTTTACTCTATTTATTGTAACTTCCTATTAAGAACTCAAAAAATTATAAATCTGAGTTCATCCGAAAATAGATTGATACAGTTTCCAATGACATCTATTTTTAGTGATTTTGAGCATGCTTAGTCACTCAAACAATTCAGGAAATGTACCATTCAAATTCTATCAGAATTGAAAACTTTGTTGGGTTTTGCCTATTCAATTTTCATCCTATTGGAAATTTGATTTCTGCTAAATTCTTCTTCAATTGAGCATTATACTAGTCCTTTGAAATTCTTGTATTATTCATCCTGAAGTTGTTATATATCTGAAATTTATTATGTAATGCTTTGTTTGCATTACCTTGTTTGATAAAGGCACATGCATATCTTCGTTGTTCCGCATGTGCTTCTGATATGTGCCAATGTTATTGTTTATACTACCCTTTTGTACTCTGGTGTCTTGTGGGATATTGTGAACCTTTGCCAGAAATAGTAAAGGGAGTTATGCTTAGAGCCCGCGATTGCTCTACCGACCCCATTGACTTCACTCAGATGTGGGTGGATGGAGCTCCCAGACGTGGGAGACTTATGCTTGGTGGTCATCCAGAAATGGATGAATCACATTATGTATGTGGTCCCACAGCGCTATCTATGTTTATTGATATGATATCCAAAGCTTTGTTTATGAGTTCATATTATGCTTTGGATAAAAATGGAATGCATGCTACATCAAAAATGACATACAAGCTTGTGTTTATTATTTGGTTCACTTGTTATACTTTGAAATGTTTCGTTTGTCATTATTATGCCCCCAAACACTCTTATGCCTTTGATATGCACCTAAATGCTTCATGTGTCATTTGATGCATGCCTAAATGCTTCTTTTGCCAATGAAATGCTCCAATTTCCTTTCTCCTATTGTTATGTCTAATGCCTGTTTTTGAATGAGGTAAACCTTTGTGATTTTATATCAAATGAGATGACTTCAAATGAACACTTGTATTTCTACTTTTGTATCTTGATACTAAGCCTGCTTGAACTTCTCCTAACGCCATGGATACGTTAGTCACTTGCTGAGCTCTTTATGCTCACCCCGTTGCTATATAAATTTTTCAAGGTAGCTTGTCACGCACTGAAAAGCTAGAATTGGGTTGAAGCGGTGAAAGGCTAGAAGATTTTTGAGCTAATCTTTGTTGGATGATAGGTTTTTTTGTTGTATAGTATACTTTACTGCTGATGTAATGTTAAGGATATGTGGATACTTATGTGTTGTAAAAGTTTAAAGGACCGCTCATGTTTATGGAATGATACATTTAAGTTGTATAAGGATAAGAACTCATGGTAAATAATTATCTTTTTGTGATTGTATATACTTCTATGGTTATGGATTTGTATTGTGATTGATGTTTAGTTGAGTTGTCTTTGGATTTTGTGAATCTCTGAGTGAAGTGAATTATGATTTATGTAACGTACATGTTTATGAATTATGGATATTGATTTTTGAATGATTCTTAGTATCCTCAAATTGTTAGATTGGATCCTAGATTGAATTGATAATGAATTATAATATTATTGATTTTAGACAAAGTCACACCTCCTGAATGTGATAATTCGGGGGGCGTGACACCGGCCAGCAAACTTCTCACCTTGCCTCCTCGTTGCCCGCATCTCGCTCGAGCGAGAAGGGCCGCGGTCGCGGTTTCCCAGCCAGCGGACCACCCATCGCCGCTTCTACCATCGGCGACGCTGCCCTAGCTGCACTACCATTGCTGCCTTCCCTTGGTTGCAGCTTCGACGGTGCAATCTATCGGCATCGTTGTTTTTGTGGTGCGATAGAAACAGAGCAGCCGCCGGTCCCTCTACTGCCGCAAGCGCCGGTTGCCTCTACCGCCGTCGCTATTTCTCGGCCACTTCAATGCCACCCCTCTTCTTCGTTGCCGAGCCACCACAGCTACCAGCCACCGTGCGACGACCGCCACATGCCTCCCAGCAGCCGATCCTCCTTGCTCTGCATCCATAGTGCTAGAAATAAGGCAACTCACCGGCTTCCCTTGTTCCCAACCGTGACACCGCCGACTCCTCCTTCTCCACCGCTGCCATTGCTTCTCAGCCACACGATCACCGCCGCACTGTCGTTGCCAGCATCGCTAGTGGCTTCACTGTGGTGCGATAGAAATAGAGCTTCCTTTGTTGCTGCAGCCCCCGTCGATCCCGGCTGCGACCCTCGCTGCCTCCTTCTCCACCGCCAATGCTGTGCTTCGACCAGTGACCACCGCTGCTGCCAGCCACCGTAGCCTTCTCCTCAACCGCTCATGATCCTTCCGGCCAACTCCTTCGGTGGTGCGACAAAAACAAAGTACGCAGCAACAAAAATAGTGGCACCCTCTGCTGTTGCAGCCGCCGATTGTAACCACCGTCATCGCTCTCGGCCAAAGACCAACCCCTTGTTCTGCAGCAACCACCCTCCAATAGCGAACGCAGCAACCACAGCAAGTATACTGCCTTGCCTCAACCCCAGTAGTGCACGTAACACCGAATCCTCTTCTCAACCTCGGCCGCATCAACGTCGCCTCCCCCTTGCTTAGCATATTCGGCCACAACCACAGGTTGCCATCACCACAGGTTGCCATCATAGCAGCCTCAACCCCATTGCTCGGCGATCACCCCTTAGGTCGTAGCAGCTGTAGCTACATCAACGCAGTCGCCTTCCAGCCCCGGCGCTCTCACCCCACGCAGCGATATAAATAGGGCAGCTACTCTTCCTCCAACGCAGCTACTGCAGCACTGCCTTTGGCATCCACCTCCTTGGCAACTTCGCATCGACAGTGTTGATGCCCTTGACCGACACCAAAAACAGGAGTTGAGATTACAGATTTGCAGTCTTATGTAATGGCTATTGATAACTCGGTGAAAGCACAAATGGAAACATTAGAAATCAGAATTGAGAACCGACTACAAGAAACACTTAATGATTTCAAAAAGAGCCTACTGGAGAGCCTCAGTAAATTTCAACAAAATGGGGGCTCAAGTTCTACGTTACATAGATATGAAAATACAAGAAAAAGGCCCCAAGACTGTGACACAAACTACTTACACATGAAGGTGGAATTTTCCATATGGAAAGATGGGGATCCGACCAGTTGGATCTCTAGGGCAGAAATTTTTTTCCATTTTCACAGAACTCCAGAAGAATCCAAGGTGGAAATAGCCTCAATCTAGCTCGATGGAGATACACTCCAATGGTACGATTGGTATGAAACTGTTTACGGAGTTCCTTCATGGGAGAAGTTCAAAAGAGGGCTTCTTGTTCGATTTGGCCCATCCGAATATGAGAATGTTGATGGCCGGCTCGCCAAAATTTTTTAAACTTCTATAGTATTGGAATATCAGAGTAGGTTTGAAAGATTATCAAATCAAGCTAGAGATTGGTCGGAATGACAGCTTCTGAATATATTTATTGAAGGGCTTAATCCGGAGATCCGGTGTGAAGTTAAGGCTTGTCAACCCCACACTATGATAGTTGTGATCTCATTTGCACATCTACATGAGAAAAAAATTAGCAAGGAAAGATCAGCAAGGGGTTTGCACTATGATGAAAAGTGGAGTATGGAGCACCAATGTAAACAATGGCAACATCTAATGATTCAGCCAATTAGAGAGGAACCGAAAGCAGAAGAGTTATACTCTGATTATGAAGGTGTCGAAACTAATGAAGATATGGAAGCCATCACACATATAGTGCATGCATTGGCTGGCTATGCTAACCCACAAACTATGAAAATCAGAGGAACTTTGAAGCATCAGCCTGTCACTATTTTGATTGATACGTGCAGTATTAACAATTTATGGACAGTGAGGCCGTTGATCGATTGGCCCACCACATTGAAGACTATGATAGATTCGAAGTAAAGATCGTTGATAAACAGATTTTCACTTGTGATAGTAAAGGTTCAATGATAAAATTGATTATACAGGGCCAGAAGTTTCATGCAATAATTACTACACTGAAAGACTGACATGTTGCTTACACTATCAAAAAGTGGAGACCATACTTACTTGATCAACGGGTTGTGATGCGTTGCAGATAGTCTATGGCTAAAGTACTGAAAGAGAAGCTCCCCGAGATTGATGCTGCTCAGCCTTGAGGACAAGGCTGATTTGAAGAGGGAGGAACTATTAGGACCTTTTTTTGAGCTTTTGAATAATGTTTATCGAGTCTATTTAGTCCAGTTGTTTATTGAGTCAGCTTGGTTCAATTAGAGTTAAGTAGAGGTTTATTTAATATTTATTTATTATTAGAGTTCAAGTCCTGATAGACTCTAGGTGGAACTCTATAAATAGGGATGTAACTGCTTCTTTTCAGTTATCTATGAAAAATACTATTCTGTCTTTTGACAAACCCTAGGAGGTCGATCCCCTCGAAGTAATCAAGGAGGGCCGATCCCCTCGAAGCGATCAAGGAGGGCCGATCCCCTCAAAGTGATTATCCCTTTCTCTTCTTTTTTACGATAAGACTTTAGGGTCTTATCAATAATATAATCATCCACAATAACAAATGCATATTTGCTACCTCCTAGGCTTGATGTAGCAATTGGTCTGAAAAAGTCCATATGGATCAATTAGAAAGGTCTAGAGGTGCTTATTTGGTTCTTAGGTTTGAAGCTACCTTTTATTTGTTTTCCTAGTTGACATCCATCACACACATTATCTTTGATAAACTTAATATGAGGAGTTCCTCTTATAAGTTCTTTAGATGAAATTTAAAAAAATAGTTTCATGCTAGCATGACCTACTCTCCTATGCCAAAGCCAAGCATCGTCATTCAAAACCGAAAAATACATTTCATTGCAAAGATCATTAATGTCAATAGTGTATACGTTATTTTGTTTTAGTACAATCATAGATGTGTTTTTATGTGGTTTTTCAATAATGCAAGCATTAGATTCAAATTTAATAATGTATCCTTTATCACACAATTGACTAATGCTCAAAAGGTTATGCTTTAAGCCATTAACTAACAACACATCTTCAATAAAAAAGGTGGATTTGTTACCTATGGTTCCTTTGCCAATGATTTTACCATTGTTGTTGTCTCCGAAGGTGACATATACTTTGTCTATACTAGTGAGCTTAGGGAATTGAGATTGATCTCCGATCATATGCCTTGAGCATCCACTATCAAGGTATCATCTCTTGCTTCTAGCTTGTGATGATAAATGTTTCTACAAAAAATGATGATTTTTAGGTACCCATTTGACCTTGGGTGCCTCAAAAATCAATCTACATAGCTTATCATGTTGCATTGAGTCATTTGAGGTTCTTTTAGGAACCCAAATCAATTTATATAGACTACATTTCTTGAATGGATAATGATAAGCTACATGACCAAATATCCAACAAAAGTTACATTTCTTTCGGGGTGAAACATACAAAGTAGGGCCTTTAACAAAGGTGGTTGGATTATAGTGAGAGCTACTCACAAATCTGATTCCGCCTTTTCTATAAACTTAACCCTTGTTGGCAAGGATCATGTTCAAGGACTTGCTACCAACCTCAAATCTCTTCAATGTTTCTTTGAGTAACAAGTTTTCCTTTTGAAGTATTTCTAATTCATGGCATTTTGTGCAGGATGCTAAGTTATTTTCATGCTCAATCTTTACTTTATCAAAGTCGCTAATAAGAGAAGCATGTTCCTTTTTCAAAGAGTTATACTTTTTACTTAAGATTCTACATTCATCAAATAATTTATGAAAAGCACTTGAAAGCTCATCGAAAATTAAATTTGTATCTAATGAACTTGTTACCTCATCTCCAATAGCCATTAGTGCATAGTGAGCAACTTGCTCGGTGATGGTAGGCTCCTCTTCTTCGGATACACTTGAGTCGTCCTATGTTGCTTTGAAAGCCTTCTTCTTTGGTTGTCTCTTCTTGGTTAGGGGACATTCGCTCTTGTAATGTCCCGACTTCTTGCATTCGTAGCAAATTACTTGATCTTTTTTTAGTTCAAATTTATTTTTAGTGTCATTTTTAAATTTATTCATTTTTATTCATTTTTTAAATTTTCTTGTTAAGAATGTCAAATCATCATCAAAGTCCTCATCACTTGAGTTTTCTTTTAAATGATCTTCTTGTTTTCTCAGTGCCATATCCTTCATGTTCTTTAGAAGGGTGTCTTTAAGCTCTTCATGAGCTTTACATGTCATTTCATAGGTCATTAGTGACTTAATTAGTTCTTCAAGAGGAAAATTATTTAGATATTTGGCCTCTTGAATGACCGTGACTTTAGGGTCCCAACTCTTTGGAAGGGATCTTAAAATTTTATTAACAAGCTCAAAATCCGAGAAACTTTCACCGAGTCCTTTTAGACCATTGACGACATCCTTAAATCAGGTGTACATGTCTCTAATGGTCTTACTCGGTTTCATTCGAAACAACTCATAAGAATACACTAAAAGATTAATTTTTGACTCCTTCACTCTACTAGTGCCTTCATGAGTGACTTCGAGTGTGTGCCAAATATCAAAAGCTATTTCACAAATCGATACTCGATTAAACTTGTTTTTATCTAATGCACAAAATAAGACATTCATAGCTTTTGCATTTAAAGCAAAAGTCTTCTTCTCCAAATTATTCCAATCGTTCATTAGAAGAGAAGACTTTTGAAAGTCATTTTCTATAATATTCCATAATTCAAAATCCATCAAAATTAGGAAGATCCTCATTCTAGTCTTCCAATATGTGTAATCAAGTCCCATTGAACATAGGCAGATGTGTAATTGAATGGACCTCTAGGTTGCTGGCAAATGCCATCTCTCTTGGGTTTAAAACCAAATGAGAGTGAACCTTGCTTTGATACCAATTGTTAGGATCAAGAGCGGCACTAAGAGGGGGGGTGAATTAGTGCAGCGGAAAACTTTCACGATTTCAAAAGACTTGTTTCGATTAAAACTGATTTCGACAAAAATGGTTTCGATTCAATCCGTTTCGGAGATAATTTGAACTTGAAAGCTTTCGTAGAAGTGCAAGAAAAGATTAAGGAAATTTGCAGTAATGTAAATTACACAAATGAAAAGCATCGATTTTGTAAAGTCTTCGTATGATTAAAGTCGATCTCGAAAGGTATTTACATGAAAGCGTATGTCGGCGTAGTAAAAGCACAGTAAGGAGGAGAGGTAGTTTGCTATAAAAGTAAATTGCTCAAAGTAAATGCAAACCAACTTTTAGAGTGGTTCGGTCAATGTGACCTACATCCACTTTCGGATTCTTCCTCCGACGAGGTCACCGACGTCCACTAAAAGCCTTCCTTCAATAGGTGATGACCGAACACCTCTTTACAATACTTTCTCTATTTCCCAGGTTTAGGAGACAACCCTTACAAGTCTCACTCCTCTTTCTTGGATGGTTACAAGGCTAAGAGATGAAGGATGAGAACTCTTCACTTTTATAACACTTTAAGACTCAAGAACTCAAGATTATGCCAATAGATTTCGTGCCCTTTCATGTAGAAAAGAGTGGGGTATTTATAGACCCCAATGGCTTCAAAATTGGAGCCAAAGAGTATCACATCCTTGGAATCTGAGGTACCACCACTGGCAGCACTGCTGCTTGTAGTACCACCGCCTAGATATCTTAGGGCACTGCTGTAACATCCCCCATTTTAAAAAAAAAATAGTAAATGCTTGTTTGTAAATATGAGGATTATTTAATAATTTTTTTAAAAATAATATTATATTAAAGTTTATGGCTAAGGACCTAAGAGTAAATATTAAAATTTTGATATGATTTATAAAATATTCAGAATTGAGTAAATAAAAATAAAATAAAATAAAATGGAGGACATGTGTCATTAACAAGGATGAGTCACTTGTATTTATTCTAAAGATTGACACCTAAACCCCCATGCATGCTTGCCACCTCACTATTTTAGCATGAGCCAAACCTAAGTAATTTAAGGCATCATTAAAAAGAAACTTTGCAGCCAACGTTAGTTTGAGGAGAAGAAGAAGAAGAGAAGAAGAAGAAGGAGAAGAAGAAGAAGAGGAAACTTTGTTTGAGGTTTTGCATCAACTCCCTATATTTGGGAATCAAACTCATCTAAGGCAAGTGTTCTAACCTCTTCCTACAGAATTCCTAATCTCTGTTTTCCTTTTAATTCTTCATAATTCAAAAGATTTCAGCTTAGTACCAAACATTTCTTTCCTTTTGATACAAAGCCATGAATCTGAAATTTTTTGGTAATCTGACTTCTATACATTGTTTTGGCTCTAACTTTTAGCACTAAACTCTGAATTAGGCAAAGCCTAATTCATTTGAAAGTAGACTCAAATATCTTTATTTTGACACTGAGATTGAATGATTTGGAGTTTAAATGCCTACTAAGACTTCTGTTTCAATTAACCCTACCGATTCTGCAAACTAGGGACTGAAATTTCTGACCTTCTGTTACTAAATTGCTCATAACTCTCTAGAGAAAATTCTGAATTATGTAAAACTTAGTTCTTTGGAAATTAGATTTACATATCTTTATTTTGACACCTAGTAGGAAATTTTGAAGCATGTTTGCCTTCTGAAACATCTGTTTAAATTGATTCTATCAAGTCTGCAAAATAGGGATGATCAATTCTGACCTTCCTTTACTCTATTTTTTGCAACTTCCTGTTAAGAACTCAAAAAATTAGAAATCTGAATTCATCTAAAAATAGATTGATACAGATTTCCAATGATACCTATTTTTAGTGATTTGGAGCACGCTTGGGCACTCAAACAATTCAGAAAATGTACCATTCAAATTCTGTCATAATTGAAAACTTTGTTGGGTTTTGCCTATTCAATTTTCATCCTATTGGAAATTTGATTTCTGCTAAATTCTTCTTCAATTAAGCTTTATATTAGTCCTTTTAAGTTCTTGTATCATTCATCCTGAAATTATTGTATATCTGAAATTTATTATGTAATGCTTTGTTTGCATTTCCTTGTTTGATAAAGGCACATGCATATCTTCGTTGTTCCGCATGTGCTTCTGATATGTGTCAATGTTATTGTTTATACTACCCGTTTGTACTCTGGTGTCTTGTGGGATATTGTGAACCTTTGTCAGAAATAGTAAAGGGAGTTATGCTTAGAGCCCGCGATTGCTCTGTCAGCCCCATTGACTTCACTCAGACATGGGTGGATGGAGCTCCCAAACGTGGGAGACTTATGCTTGGTGGTCATCCAGAAATGGATGAATCACATTATGTATGTGGTCCCACAGCCGCCCTCTATTTTTATTGATATGATATCCAAAGCTTTGTTTATGAGTTCATATTATGCTTTGGATAAAAATGGAATGCATGCTACATCAAAAATGACATACAAGCTTGTGTTTATTATTCGGTTCACTTGTTATACTTTGAAATGTTTCGTTTGTCATTATTATGCCCCCAAACACTTATGTCTTTGATATGCACCTAAATGCTTCACGTGTCATTTGATACATGCCTAAATGCTTCTTTTGCCAATGAAATGCTCCAATTTCCTTTCTCCTATTGTTATGTCTAATGCCTGTTTTTGAATGAGGTAAACCTTTGTGATTTTATATCAAATGAGATGACTTCAAATGAACACTTGTATTTCTACTTTTGTATCTTGATAATAAGCCTGCTTGAACTTCTCCTATCGCCATGGATATGTTAGACGCTTGCTGAGCTCTTTATGCTCACCCCGTTGCTATATAAATTTTTCAGGGTAGCTTGTCACGCACTGAAAAGCTATAATTGGGTTAAAGCAGTGAAAGGCTAGAAGATTTTTGAGCTAATCTTTGTTGGATGATAGGTTTTTATTGTATAGTATACTTTACTTCTGATGTAATGTTAAGGATCTGTTGATACTTATGTGTTGTAAAAGTTTAAAGGATCGCTCATGTGTATGGAATGATAAGTTTAATTTGTATAAGGATAAGAACTCATGGTAAATAATTATCTTTTTGTGATTGTATATACTTCTATGATTATGGATTTGTGTTATGGTTGATGTTTAGTTGAGTTGCCTTTGGATTTTGTGAATCTTTGAGTGAAGTGGATTATGATTTATGCAACGTACATGTTTATGAATTGTGAATACTGATTTTTGAATGATTCTTAGTATCCTCAAATTGTTAGATTGGATCCTGGATTGAATTGATGATGAATTATAATATTATTTATTTTAGACAAGGTCACACTTCCACAATGTGATAATTCGGGGGGGGGCATGACAACTGCCTTCCAAGCGGTGCCACCGTCGACCAAGAATTAAAGGGCTGAATTGGGTGCTCAATTCGGCCTAATTCAGCCCTGTTAAGGGCCCGATTAGCCCATAATTAAGTTAGTGGGATTACCTCCCAATCCTAACTTAATTTATGCTCTAACTATGATAATTAAGACATAATTTATAGTGCTTCTTGTTCTGGTGTGTCAATTGCTCTTCCTATGAGCTTCCGGTGTACTTTTGACGAACATCCGACGAACTCTCAATTATGTTCCGACAGACTCTCGGCAAGCTCCTAGACTTTACGACGATCTTCTTGATGCGTTCCGACGAGCTTCTATGGCAAGCTCCTGGACTTCTCGGTTGGTTCTAGCAAAACTTCCGACGAACGTCCGGACATCCATTGAACTCTCGAACTCCCAATGAGATCTCGATCTTGACTCCGGCACAACAATTTCTTTATATCTTATTGTTATCATAGTTAATCCTGTACATTTTTCTCAACATATAGATTAGATCAAACAAGTTACAATTAACTTCATCCTCAAAATCCAAGATTCAACATCTATGGGATCGTGAAGTTTTGTTGTTTGAATAAGCGGTTGAGAGTCATTGACATTGGCCGGGTCAGGTGGAGGCACGTCAGGGTTACTTGGTCGAGAAGGAGGTAAAGATAATGGTTGTGTTTCAAAACTTATGACCCCATCAATTTGAGAAGAAAGTAGTGAAGTAGGAATGGAGGGAATGGGCAATTGTTGAACTGGATGAGTAGTATAGTGTGGATCTTGAGAGGAGGAACTGGATGATGTCATGGGAGGCTCGTCTGATTGGATTGGAGGTATACTCGAGTAAGGAATGGTTAGTGAAGTGGTCTGCATGGTAGGATAGTTATAGTTTTGGAAAGGAAAGATAGACTCAACAAAAATAATGTGAGGTGATATAAAGACTTTGTGAGTGTGGAGATTATAGCAGCGGAAAGCATTATATTCAAGAGTGTAACCTATAAAGATGCAAGGATTAGATCTTGATGTTAACTTATGAGAAGCATAGGGACGTAACCATGGATAACATAGACAACCGAATACTTCGAGTTTACGAAGGTTTGAAGGTTTATGAAATAGTGTGTCAAAGGGGAACTGGTATTGTAGGACTGGCGTAGGCATTCTATTAATAAGGTAGACGATAATTTGAAAGGCTGCTGTCTAAAAGGTTGAAAGTATGGAGGCCTGATGTAGAAGTGTGAGCCTAGTTTCAACTATATGTCGATGTTTGCATTCGGCGGAGCCAACTAGTTGAGGAGTATGTGGGGAGACTTGAGGTGTTGGATACCACAAGTTGAGAGATAGGATGCCAGGGCTTGATATTCATTGCCACCATCAGAGTAAACCGTTTTGATTGTAGACTAAAAGTAGTTCTCGACCAACTTTCGAAAGGTGGTAAAGATGGTGGATGTTGAATCTCGGATTTTGATGATGAAGTCAATTATCATTTGTTGTCTAATCTATGTGTTGAGATAAGTGTGCAGGATTAACTATGATGAAAGTTAGACATGCAGCAGGAGTTGCGCCGGAGTCAAGACAATGATCACGTTGGGAGTTCGAGAGTTCGACGGAAGTTCAGACAGTCGTCGGAGGTTCTGCGGGAACAAATCCGAGAAGTCCATAAGCTTGCCAAAAGAAGCTCATCGGAACTCGCTAAGTGGATCATCGCAAGTCCATGAGTTTGCCGGAAGTCCGCAGGAGCATCACTAAGGGTTCATCGGATGATCGACGGAAGTTCGCCGGAAACTCGCCAGAAGAAGCGATTGACGCACTAGAGCAAGCTGCAGAAATTATCTTAGAATTTATCGTAGTTAGCACAATGATTAAGTTGAAAATGGGAGGTGATCCCATTAGCTTAATCTTGGGGCAATTGGGCCCCTGAAAAACACAAATTGGGCCGAATGGATCTACCCATTCGGGCCCTGGTTGCTGTGGGAGGTGCAACCGCCCAAGCCAGGAGGTAGCACTGCCTGGGCTAAGTCTCCCAGGGAGACTGGGCAGTGCAACCGCCCCAGCCAGGAGGTAGCACCGCCTGGGCTCAGTCTCCGAGCAAGACTGGGCGGTGTAACCTCTCCTGACAGGAGGTAGCACCGCCTGAGCTCAGTCTTTGAGCTCTGGCAAGCGGTGCAACCGCCCCAGTCAGGAGGTGCAACCGCCTGAGCTCGGTCTTCGAGCTTTGGCAGAGAGGTGCAACCGCCCCTGACAGAGGTGGCACTGCCCAGAGGCTCAGTCTTCGAGCTCTGCCAGGCGGTGCAACCGCCCCAGTCAGGAGGTGCAACCGCTTGATCCCGGAATTCCGGGAATTTACAGTTTTGAGCTCCAAATTTGAACTGGGTTGGGGCCTATAAATACCCCACTCATTCAGCACTAAAAGAGAACAACTAACACTCTAAATCTTGATCTTTTTCTGTGATTCTTAGAGCTCAAAATTATTGTAAAGGCCAAAAGTTCTCCTCCCTCTGTTCTTCAAAGTTTTGAGTTGTAAAGAGAGGAGAGAAAATTTTTGTAAGGGTTGTCTCCTAAGCCCGTCAAAAGGAGTGAAATTGTAAAAGGGTGTTTGGCCTTCGCCTATTGAAGGAAGGCCTCTAGTTGACGTTGGTGACCTCGTCGGTGGAGGAAGCCAAAAGTGGAGTAGGTCAAGATTGACCGAACCACTCTAAATCTCAGTTTGTATTTACTTTGAGCATTTTATCTTTACTGCAAACCTCCTAAATAGCTACTGCCTTCTGCATTTTTACGAATGAGTTTCTAAGTTTAGAACATTCCAAATCGGCGTTTAGACGTAAATCGGCTTTTCGTACGATCATTACACTTCAGTTTACGTTTACATTTTGATTTCAATCATAACTGCAAACTGCCTTCTGTGCATTTATAAAACTTATCTCAAAGTTCAGTATCCTCAAAATTGGCATTTAGATGTAAACCAGTTTTATCGTACGAACGTCGCATTTCAGTTTGCACTTGCATTCTGATTTTTATCATAAATTGCAAACTACCTTCGTAGATTTACTTTAACGTTATCTCGCTTAATCTTAAGTTAAAGTAATCATAGAATCGGCTTTTACATCGAAATTGTTTTTATCAAACGAACGCAGCTCTCGATTTTAATAGTGAAAGATTTCCGCTGCACTAATTCACCCCCCCCCCTCTTAGTGCTCTTGATCCTAACAATTGGTATGAGAGCGGGGTTAACTATCAAACGGATTAAAACCCAAGAGAGATGGCTTACGCTGGAAACCAAGAGGGCCATTCTATTACACGTCCACCCATGTTCAATGGGACGAACTACACCTATTGGAAGACCCGAATGAGGATCTTTCTTATTTCTATGGATTTTGAACTTTGGAATCTTGTCGAAAACGGTTTTTCGAAATCTTCTCTTCCAATGATCGATTGGAATGATTTGGAGAAGAAGGCTTTCGCTCTTAATGCTAAGGCTATGAATGCCTTATTTTGTGCACTTGATAAAAATGAGTTTAATCGTGTTTCGATTTGTGAAACCGCATTTAATATTTGGCACACACTCGAAGTGACTCATGAAGGCACAAGTAGAGTGAAAGAGTCAAAAATCAATCTTTTGCTACACTCTTTTGAACTTTTCCGGATAAAACCGAGTGAGACTATTGGCGACATGTTTACCCGTTTTACGGATGTCGTCAACGGTCTAAAAGGACTCGGAAAAAGTTTTTCGGATTTTGAGCTCGTAAATAAGATTCTAAGATCCCTTCCTAAAAGTTGGGATCCTAAAGTCACTGCTATTCAAGAGGCGAAAGATCTAAACAACTTCCCTCTTGAAGAACTAATTGGGTCATTAATGACCTACGAGATGACTTGCAAAGCTCATGAAGAGCAAGAAGCCATCCTTCCAAAGAACAGGAAGGATATGACACTTAGAACTTCAGAAGACCACTTGAGAGAAAACTCAAGTGATGAGGACTATGACGATGACTTAGCACTTCTAACAAGAAAATTTAAAAAATTCATTAAAAGAAACAAGTTTAAAAATGACACAAAAAACAAACTTGAACCCAAAAAGGATCAAGTCATTTGCTATGAGTGCAAAAAGCCGGAACACTACAAGAGTGATTGTCCCCAAATCAAAAAGAGAACACCAAAGAAGAAGGCGCTCAAAGCAACATGGCATGATTCAAGCGCATCCGAAGAAGAGGAGTCCAACACCGAGGAGTTGCTCATTACGCCCTAATGGCCGTCGGAGAAGAGGTAACGGATTTAATTGATGCAGATTTACCTTTTCATGAATTATTAAATGCTTTCCATGAATTATTCGATGAATGTAAGACAATTAGTAGAAAATACAAATTGCTAAAAAAGGAGCATGATAGTCTTATTTGTAATTTCGATAAGTTAAAAGCTGAATATCATGATAGTTTAAGCTCATACATAAAATGCCATTATCTAGAAACTCTCCAAAAGGAAAACTTGCTACTTAATGACACCTTGAAGAAATTCGAGGTTGGTAGGAAGTCATTAAACATGATCCTTGCAAACAAGGGTCACGTTCCCAAAAGAAGTGGAATTGGATTTGTAAGAAGTCCTCACCAAAATCCAACCACCTTCATAAAAGGCATCTTACATGTTCGACACCAAAGCAAATGCAACTTTTGTTGCAAATTTGGACACAAGATGCATTATTGTCCATTCAAAAAAATTAGTCTAAACAAATTGATTTGGATTCCTAAAGGAACCATGATAAATTCTATGCAACATGATATACAATGTAGATCTATCCTTGAGGCACCCAAAAGCAAATGGGTACTTAAAAATCATCCTTTCTTGTAGAAACCCATACCATCGCAAGCTAGGAGCAAGAGATGGTACCTTGATAGTGGATGCTCAAGGCATATGACCGGAGATCCATCTCAATTCTCTAAGCTCACTAGCATAGACGAAGGCTATGTCACCTTCGGAGACAACAACAAGGGTAAAATCATTGGCAAAGGAATCATAGGTAACAAATCCAACTTCTTTATTGAAGATGTTTTGTTAGTTGATGGTTTAAAACATAACCTCTTGAGCATTAGTCAATTATGTGATAAAGGATACATTGTTAGATTCGAATCTAATGCTTGCATCATTAACATGTCTATGATTGCATTAAAATAAAATAACGTATACACTATTGACATCAATGATTTGTGTAATGAAATGTGTTTTTCGGTTTTGAATGAGGATGCTTGGCTATAGCATAGAAGATTAGGTCATACTAGCATGAAACTAATCACTCAAGTATCATCTAAAGATCTTGTAAGAGGAATTCCTCATATCAAGTTCATCAAAGATAATATATGTGATGCTTGCCAATTAGGTAAACAAATTAAGGGTAGTTTCAAATCTAAGAATCAAATAAGCACCTCTAGGCCCTTACAATTGATCCATATGGACTTGTTCGGACCAATCTCTACATCAAGCCTAGGAGGTAGCAAATACGCCTTCGTCATTGTAGATGACTATAGTAGATACATATGGACTTACTTCTTAAAATAGAAAAATGAATGCTTTAGATCCTTTACTAAGTTTTGTAAACTTGTTCAAAACGAGAAGGGTTCTATGATTTCGTCAATTAGAAGTGATCATGGTGGAGAATTTCAAAACCATGATTTCCAAGAATTCTGTGAACTCAATGGATACAACCATAATTTCTCTACTCCAAGAAATCCTCAACAAAATAGAGTAGTAGAAAGAAAAAATCGAAATTTACAAGAAATGGCAAGAACTATGTTAAATGAACATAGCCTACCCAAATATTTTTGGGCTGAACCCGTAAACACTACATGCTATATTTTGAATATAGTTCTAGTTAGACCCTTACTCACCAAAACTCCTTATGAGTTATGGAACAACAAAAAACCCAATGTTTCATATTTTAAAGTCTTTGAGTGTAAGTGCTTTATCTTGAATGAAAAAGATAACTTAGGAAAATTTGATGCTAAATCCGATGAAGGAATCTTTCTTGGTTATTCTTTGGTTTCTAAAGCTTTTTGTATCTTCAATAAAAGAACATTAATTATTAAAGAATCCATTCATGTTGTTTTCAATGAGATTTCCAAAATCAGGAAAAACGATTTTGATGATGATGTTAATTTTGATTCCTTAAATTTAAATGAAACCCCGTCTCCAACTAGCAACTTGAATGCATCCACTTCCGAAACATCCTTACCCAAGGATTGGAAGTATGTAGATGCTCATCCTAAGGAGCTAATCTTAGGAGACACATCAAAGGGGGTTCAAACACGATCCTCTCTTAAAAATTTTTGTGCCAACACCGCTTTTCTCTCCCAAATTGAACCCAAATGCGTTGACGAAGCCATGAAAGATGATTCATGGATTATCGCAATGCAAGATGAACTAAATCAATTTAAGAGAAATGAGGTGTGGAAGCTTGTTCCTAGGCCAAATGACCATTTAGTTATTGGTACTAAATGGGTCTTTAGAAACAAGCAAGATGAAAATGGTATCGTGGTTAGAAACAAGGCTAGACTAGTGGCCAAAGGTTTCAACCAAGAAGAAGGTATCGATTACGAAGAAACCTTCGCTCCTATGGCTCGATTAGAAGCCATGAGGATGCTCCTTGCCTACGCTAGTAGTAATAATTTTAAGCTGTTTCAAATGGATGTTAAAAGTGCTTTTCTTAATGGTTTTATTTCTGAAGAAGTCTATGTTGAACAACCTCCTGGATTTGAAAATAATAGCCTCCCTAATCATGTGTTTAGATTAACTAAAGCTCTCTATGGTTTAAAACAAGCTCCGAGGGCTTGGTATGAGAGACTTAGTTCTTTTCTTATTGAAAATAATTTCATAAAAGGCAAGGTTGATACTACATTATTCATCAAGAATTTTGAAAATAATTTCCTCATTGTTCAGATTTATGTTGATGATATTATCTTTGGTTTCACGAATGAATCTCTTTGTGAATCTTTTGCTAAAACTATGAGTCTTGAATTTGAAATAAGTTTAATGGGAGAGTTAACATTCTTCTTAGGTTTATAAATCAAGCAACTAAGCAATGACATCTTTATTAGTCAAACTAAATATACTATGAATTTACTAAAAAAGTTTAATATGAATAACTCAAAAGCTATTGACACTCCTATGAGCACCTCCACTAAGTTAGAAATTGATGAAAGTGGAGAAAGTTTCGATCAAAAAACTTATAGGGGTATGATAGGAAGTTTACTTTACCTCACTGCAACTAGACCAGACATTATGCTCAGTGTAGGACTTTGTGTTAGATTTCAATCAAACCCTAAAATATCTCATCTCAAAGTATTTAAAAGAATACTTAGATATCTTAATGGTACCACAAATCTAGGATTATGGTACCCAAAATAAAAAATTCTTGAGTTAATTGCTTATGCTGATGCAGACTTTGCTGGCTGTAGACTAGATATAAAAAGCACATCAGGAACATGTCAATTTTTAGGACATGCCCTTGTTTCCTGGTCATCTAAAAAACAAAACTCGGTTGCACTATCAACAACCGAAGCTGAATATATTACAGCAAGTGCATGCTGTGCACAAGTTGTATGGATGAAAAACACTTTAAAAGATTATAAAGTTCATCTTAAAAATATTCCCATTAAATGTGATAACACAAGTGCAATATGCTTAACAAAGAATCCTATACAACACTCAAGAACAAAACATATTGATATTAGACATCACTTTATACGAGATCATGTTACTAATCATGATGTAATCATAGAGTTTATTGACACTAAATATCAACTAGCCGATATTTTTACAAAACCTCTAAGTGAAGAACAATTTGATTTCATAAGAAGAGAATTAGGAATGTTGATGTGTCCGAATACATAAACTAGTTAAAATTATCTTTCGGACTTTATTGAATGATCATATCACTTGACTACCATTACATGCCTAAATAACATGTTGGAAATTCTGTGTTGAATACAATGTTTTGTCTTTTGATTGTATTTGAAAATCTGTAGCATAGTTTTATCCGAATGCATGAAAGAGTTAATTTCATTTTCGGATTCGCTTAACAATTGGAATGCTAAAAATCGAATTTTCTCGTACACTCTTATAAAAAATATTTTTCTGAAATGGATTTGATAAAATGATTCCATCTTGAAATATGGATGATAGTATTTCTATTTACAAAAAGTTGTTTCACATATCTTGACTCAAAGCAAACTAAAAAATAGTATGAATCAAAGCAATCAACATATCATGTTTTCCTTTATGTGCTTGAACAATTAATTTCCTATCAGTTACTATTGGAAATAACATGAATCAAGTAAAGGCATGAAACAATCATTGCACGTATACTCAAAATTTACTTGTATTGTTCTCCTGATATCACAACTACCATGTTTTTTGTTGATGACAAAGGGGGAGAAATATATGAATTGATGCTATAAACACTGATGCTATAATTATGCCATGCTTGCATCACTATATGAATAAATGCTATGATTTGCATTATGCCTTGTATCGTGTCAAGATATCAAACAAAAACTTGCATCGTAATTTTACGAGTTGATATCTTACCGTGTGATGAATTGCAATACTTGCTAAAATATTTAAAATGTGTACATCATGTAATGATATCAAAATCATACTTCACAGTTTTATATGTTGATATCTTACAATATGATGAATTGTAACTATTACCATCATTCAAACTTGTAAGGTAAAATTTGAAAATGAATGTCAAGCCTTGACATCATCTTCAGAGAGATATATCATGATAGGAATCATGATGGGAATATTGATAAGTTCAAATGATTTTAACTTATCAATATGTCTCTTGAATTCTTAAGGTTTTGAATTCAAGAATGACTTATCTCAAGTATGGCATATAGATAGGGGGAGTTAAGGTTAACTCCATTATCAATTGATTGTCATCATCAAAAAGGGGGAGATTGTTGAATCTCGGATTTTGATGATGAAGTCAATTATCATTTATTGTCTAATCTATGTGTTCAGATAAGTGTGTAGGATTAACTACGATGAAAGTTAGACATGTAGCAGGAGTTGCGCCGGAGTCAAGACAATGATCACGTTGGGAGTTCGAGAGTTCGACGGAAGTTCGGACAGTCGTCGGAGGTTCTACGGGAACAAATCCGAGAAGTCCATAAGCTTGCCAAAAGAAGCTCGTCGGAACTTGCCAAGTGGATCGTCGCAAGTCTAGGAGTTTGCCGGAAGTCCGCAGGAGCATCACCGAGGGTTCATCGGATGATCGACGGAAGTTCGCCGGAAACTCGTCGGAAGAAGCGATTGACGCACTGGAGCAAGCTGCAAAAATTGACTTAGGATTTATCGTAGTTAGCACAATGATTAAGTTGGAAATGGGAGGTGATCCCATTAGCTTAATCTTGGGGCAATTGGGCCCCTGAAAAACCCAAATTGGGCCGAATGGATCTACCCATTCGGACCCTGATTACTATGGGAGGTGCAACCGCCCAAGCCAGGAGGTAGCACCGCCTGGGCTAAGTCTCCCATGGAGACTGGGCGGTGCAACTGCCCTAGCCAGGAGGTAGCACCGCCTGGGCTCAGTCTCTGAGCGAGACTGGGCGGTGCAACCTCTCCTGATAGGAGGTAGCACCGCCTGAGCTCAGTCTTCGAGCTCTGGCAAGCGGTGCAACCGCCCCAGTCAGGAGGTGCAACCGCTTGAGCTCGGTCTTCGAGCTCTGGCAGAGAGGTGCAACCACCCCTGACAGAGGTGGCACTGCCTAGAGGCTCAGTCTTCGAGCTCTGCCAGGCGGTGCAACCGCCCCAGTTAGGAGGTGCCACCGCTTGATCCCGGAATTCCGAGAATTGACAGTTTTGAGCTCCAAATTTGAACTGGGTTGGGGCCTATAAATACCCCACCCATTCAGCACTGAAAGAGAACAACTAACACTCGAAATCTTGATCTTTTTCTGTGATTCTTAGAGCTCAAAATTGTTGTAAAGGCCAAAAGTTCTCCTCCCTCTGTTCTTCAAAGTTTTGAGTTGTAAAGAGAGGAGAGAAAATTTCTGTAAGGGTTGTCTCCTAAGCCCGTCAAAAGGAGTGAAACTGTAAAAGGGTGGTTGGCCTTCGCCTATTGAAGGAAGGCCTCTAGTTGACGTCGGTGACCTCGTCGGTGGAGGAAGCCAAAAGTGGAGTAGGTCAAGATTGATAGAACCACTCTAAATCTCGGTTTGCATTTACTTTGAGCATTTTATCTTTACTTCAAACCTCCTAAATAGTTACTGCCTTCTGCGTTTTTACGAACGAGTTTCTAAGTTTAGAACTTTCTGAATCTGCGTTTAGACGTAAATCGGCTTTTTCGTACGATCATTACACTTCAGTTTACATTTACGTTTTGATTTCAATCATAACTGCAAACTGCCTTCTTCTGCATTTATAAAATGTATCTCAAAGTTCAGTATCCTCAAAATTGGCATTTAGACGTAAACCAGTTTTATCGTACGAACGTCGCATTTCAGTTTGCACTTGCATTCTGATTTTTATCATAAACTGCAAACTGCCTTCGTAGATTTACTTTAATGTCATCTCACTTAATCTTAAGTTAAAGTAATCTTAAAATTGGTTTTTACATCAAAATTGTTTTTATCAAACGAATGCAGCTCTCGATTTTAATAGTGAAAGATTTCCGCTTCACTAATTCACCCCCCCTCTCTTAATGCTCTTGATCCTAATAGTGGAAACTTTAGATTTATGGTGAAGAGGATATAACAATATTTACTTAGTGAAGTGATCTATAAAAAGAACATAAAATCTGAATTTATCAAAAGACATGATTGGAGCAGGGCCCCAAACATCAGTATAAATAATTTCAAACGGTTTAGAAGAGGATATGGAGGATGAGCCAAAGGGTTATCAATGATTTTTATTGATAAGACATGCATCACAATGCATTATAGAACTATGTGATTTAAAAATAGGAAGAGAGTAATGAGAAAGTAATTTATATTAAATAAGGGACAAGGGATTGCTAGTCATAGGTGCCCAGTAAGCCAATCATGTGAGTGATGGCATGTGTGACTTGATACAGAATCTTTTTGCTTATTATATTTTGGCGTATATCATTTTATAACTATTTCATAAATGCATATATATGTTGTGATGTCCTTGGATTTGTGCAAAGGGAATCGGATCGTGATGAGATCACGATAATGGGATCGATTCACCTTTAAACACAAATCCTAAATAATCCCGGTCTTAGGTTACTCGAGAGGGATATCGTGATAACCGGATAGACTGGTGTGCTGTATACCCGTCCATATGATGGATGCAGCTGGTCTCATAGCTGCTCGTGTAGGGACACTAGGGATACAGTACAGGTGCTCATTGGAGAATAAGTTCACTAATTGATCGGCTTACGGAATGCTAGATGGTTGATGATGCCTTATTGTCAGATAGCGATTCCGTAGTCTTAGTGGTGTATTTGGTCCTTAGACTTGAGACACCAAGGATGTCCTGTATGAGTGCTCCACTCTTTGATACCAGACTTATAGATTTGGTTGTCCCAAATCTAGTACAACTGGTCATTGGGAGTGGTAGTCAACCTTACGAGGGCTATTAAGTGTCGATAGATGATCATCCACTCTCGGCGTCATGAGAGGAATATCCTATGTGTTCTTGCTCAGACAAATCCTAGGTCAGGGTCATTCGGGTTGAGAGAAAGAGTTCTCCGGGAGAATCCGATTAGAGCGAGACTCGAGTAGAAACCATATGGGTCTGACAGCATCATGCTCGATATACAGTCTCTGGGATATTAGATGGATGAGGGACTATAGGTACACGGTAACTGAGGACAGACAGGTCCAACAGATTGGATTCCCCTGTATCGTCTAGGGACTATGGCGTAGTGGCCTAGTACGTCCGTAGTCGATGAGTCAAGTGAATTATTACAGAGATAATAATTCACTGAGTTAGAAAGAGTTCTGACAGGTATGACTCACGGCCAGCTCGATATTGGGCCTAGAGGGTCACACACATATGGTAGGCATTGCGATGAGTAGAGGTTCGGATATGAGATATCCGACGGAGCCCTTGTCTTATTGGATACAGATCCAATACCCACTAGGGGAGCACCCATTAGGGTTTGACAGGGGACCTCTATAAATAGGAGGGATTCAGAGCCTCACAGGCTAGAGCCTTTGTTTGCCTTTCCTATTCTCCTCTCCCTCTCCACCTCAGAGCAGGCTTGGAGTTTTGAGGAGCGTCGTCGCAACCCTGTTATGTGGATCACCGCTAGAGAGGAGGACGCTTGACCTCCTTCACCCTCTCCTAAGGATCAGCAAGGAAACAGGGATATATGATCTCCCTAGGTAACACAATCTACTCTATATGCAGTTTTAAGTTTCGTGGATTTTGCACACCAATCTTCGCACGACGACGAACATCTCTTTGGGAATATGGGATTTTATTTTCTTGTTCTTCCGCTGCGCATATGATGTCGCCCCCAAGATTTCCTAACAGTGGTATCGGAGCCAGGTTGTTCGTGCGAATGATTGGTTTTGAACCCCGTGTGTTGTGTTTAGGAAGAATTTTGACGTCAAAATCATTGACGCAAAAGCGAGAAAGGGCAGCAATAGTTGCTGCCCTCGATCTACATGTGTGCAGCGCTGCCGCAGGCAGGTAGCACAGGGGCTGTGTCTACAGCAGCCGGCCGGCGGCCTGCTTGCAGCAGGCTTGCATCCGGTGGGGCTGGCAGCCCGCGGGCAGAGGCGCTTGCGGCTGCTTCTCCCGTAGGTGCCGCCGCTGCTCCCGCGGGCGAACACCCCCCCCACCCCCCAAGGGGTGGCCACCCGGCGGGACAGCACCGCCTGCGGGCATTGCCCTGCCGGCAGAACCGCCGACGGAGGCGGCGGCGCCCGCGGGGCGCCCACCTGCAGCGGCAGCGGGCGTGCCGCATGCAATTGAGGGCAGCGCCCTCGCCTCACCGCACAGGCCGCCGCCAGTAGGGTGGCGGCGGCAGCAGTAGTAAGAGGGAATTAGGGTTTTGGGCAAAAAGATAGTTTTGCCCCTGTGAATTTGAGAAATTTCAGTTTTTGTCTTTTATCCAAATTATGAAAAGACCCGTAGGAATTGAGAAATTCCCTACATGTCCCTGATTTCAAAAAATATTAATTAATTAATAGGTTTAGTTGATTATTATTTTTATTATTATCTAGTAGTCCTAAATGATGATGATTATTTATATATGTGATGTATGATGTGTGGACGGATGATCATTGACCGTGTGATGTGTGTACTTGTGATTATTATTATTGAGGTCTACGAGCCTCCATTATATTTCTAGTTTATTGTCGGGCCTGCGTGCCTATGATTAAGTTGTAATCACATGAGGAGGCGCAGCGGGAGCGTGGATGCGATAGCGGGACCCACGAGACGGACGATCGTGATGCATGAAGATGCATCAAGATGTCGACGGAACCGACGAGTACGAGATGGACGATCACAGGGCATGGAGATGCACCGTTGCACACATAGATCTTGATGTGAGTGATTAGGCCTATTGGCTCGGGCCTAATCATATTAGGTTGTGGTCCATGATCATCTGGTGTGATTGCTTATACACATACTAGATATGTATATATTTTGCATGCGATATAGATATATATTAAATATATATATGTGTGAGATGTCATATTAGGAGACCAAATCATAGAAACATCTCTCGATAATATTAAGTTGGTAAACGTGAGGTAATTAGATTGACCCACGTGGCTTTCCATCGTTATAAGTAGGAACCGATTCCCGGTGTAGGTTGAGTTGGTCGAGTCCCTCGAGACTCACCTATATTGCGATTCGCTATCTTGCTTACGATATAGAGATGTCACCGGTGACCTGAGGGCATGGTACATTTGGTCGAGTCCCTCGAGGGTATATCATCAAATCAGACTCATCTTGTAACGAAGGTGTTGACTTAACCGAGCATTATGATTGGTCGAGTCCCTCGAGGCCATGGTGATTCGGAGGTCGAACAGGACAGGAATCACAAGGAGTTATGATTGGCAAGAGTTGCCTACCCTTTAGGCTTAGTGTGATTGGTCGAGTCCCTCGAGGTTACATTAGGACGCTGATTGGATCCTGATCCCCACTAGAAGTCTACTGGAGACTTCCGTTTCATGTGCTAAGGGTGTTGCGTGACTCGTTAGTAAAATAGTGGGAGCATATTAAGATAGAAGTCTATATCTTGATAGTTTATTTCTTACAAAATTTGCATATTATTCATTTCTACTGCATCTTTATTTTCAGAAAATGTCGCTTTCAAATCCCTTACGTGGCATACTTGATGTCAACCGCCTCACTGGTCCAAATTATACGGATTGGCTCCGTAACTTGAGAATTATTCTCACGGTGGAGAAAATTATGTACGTCCTTGATACAGGCCTATGCCCGAAGAAGGGGCAAGCGAGGATGAGATCGCTCGCTACGTGAAGTACATTGTTGACTCCACTCTTGCTCAGTGCTATATGTTGGGCTCTATGACTCCTGAGTTACAGAGACAACATGAAAAGATGGATGCCAAATCCATTCTCCTACATGTCCGTAAATTGTTTGAGGAACGGGGATGGACTCAGCGATATGAGATATCCAAGAGCCTCTTCCGCGCTAGGATGACTGAGGGGACACCGGTTCAGAACCATGTCCTAAAGCTGATTGAGTGGATAGAGAAACTCACACGTCTAGAAATGGTCCTAGATGATAACTTGTGTGTGGACATTGTGCTTCAGTCCCTACCAGATTCCTTTTCACAGTTCATAATGAATTTTAATATGAACAAGCTTGAGGTGACTCTCCCAGAGCTCCTCAATATGTTGAGGGAGGCAGAGAGTACTATTAAGAAAGAGAAGCCAGTTCTCTACACTAGTGAGACCAGAAAGAAAAGGAAAGCAGAAATGTCCCTTAAGAAGGGAAAGGGCAAGGGCAAACCGGGTAAAGCAAAAGTTGCTAAGAAAGACCCAACAAAGGAAAAAGGCCAGTGCTTCCACTGTGGTAAAGATGGGCACTGGAAGAGGAACTGCAAAGAGTACCTTACAGAAAGGGCGAAATAGAAGCTTGGAGAAGCTTCAAGTACATTCATGATCAATCTCCAATTGTTAGATTTTTTTGATAGTGCATTGGTATTGGATACCAGTATTGCTTATCACATCTACAATTTATTGTAAATTCTAGCAAAGCCGAGGGGAGATTGACGAGAGGAATATTGCATAAAGGTTTGTTTATGCAAGACACTACTCCACATATCATGAATGTAAGTGTCTAAGAGGAAACGAGATGAGGTGAACAGTGCATACCTATGGCATTGTAGGCTAGGTCATATTCATGAGGGAATGATTCAAAAGTTGCTAAATGATGGATATCTAGATACATTCGACTATGTGTCATATGTAACTTACGAGCCTTGCCTTCGTAGAAAACTGACCAACTCTCCATTTAGTGGAACTGGAGAGAGAGTCATTGAGCTGTTGGAACTCATACATAGTGATGTATGTGGACCCATGTCAACTCATGCCATTGGTGGTTACTCCTACTTCATTACCTTTACTGATGATTTCTCAAGGTATGGATATATGTACTTAATGAAGTACAAGTCTGAGGCCTTTGAGAAATTCAGAGAGTATAAGAATGAGGTGGAGAACCAGACTGGAAAGAGTATCACCTCAGCTCAATGGTGTCTCTAGAAGGAGGAATTGTACACTATTAGACATGGTACGGTCCATGATGAGTTTCGCTGACCTACCCATTTTATTCTAGGGATATGCCCTAGAGACCGCAGCTTACCTTTTGAATAGACTTCCAACTAAGTCGGTAGTGTCTACACCATATGAGATATGGAAAGGGAAGAAGCCTGATCTTAAGGTTGTTAAGATTTGGGTCTGCCCTGCCCACGTTAAAAGACACAACCGCGATAAGTTAGAATCAAGGACAGAGTGATGCAAATTTATGGGATACCCCAAGGAAACTTGTGGGTATTATTTCTATCATTTCGAGGACCAAAGGGTCTTTGTAGCTAAGAGAGCAGTGTTCCTTGAGAAGGAACACATTCTTGGCGGAGACTGTGGGAGAATGATAGAGTTGAGTGAGGTTGGAGAACCAAGCTCAAGCACCACTCTACAGCCCGAGTCTGTTCAGGTACCTAATACACAAGTTTCAACTTTACGCAAGTCTGATAAAGTATCCCATCCTCCTGAGAGATATGTGGGACATATTAGAGGACATGATATTGAGGATATTGATCCTCAGACCTACTAGGAGGCTATTATGAGTATAGACTCCGGGAAGTGGCAAGAAGCCATGAATTCTGAGATGGATTCTATGTACTCCAACTAGGTTTGGAATCTAGTTTATGCTCCCGAAGGTATTGTACCCATCGGTTGCAAGTGGATCTTTAAGAAAAAGATCGGAGTAGATGAAAAGTTAGAGACCTATAAAGTAAGGTTAGTGGTTTAGGGGTATCGTCAAAGGCAAGGTGTTGACTACGACGAAACCTTCTCACCCATAGCAATGCTAAAATCCATCAGAATTCTATTGGCTATTGCAGCATACTATGATTATGAGATCTGGCAGATGGATGTGAAAACCGCATTCCTCGATGGGAACCTCGAGGAGGAGGTGTATATGATGCAACTTGGTTTAGGGGTATCGTCAAAGGCAAGGTGTTGACTACGACGAAACCTTCTCACCCATAGCAATGCTAAAATCCATCAGAATTCTATTGGCTATTGCAGCATACTATGATTATGAGATCTGGCAGATGGATGTGAAAACCGCATTCCTCGATGGGAACCTCGAGGAGGAGGTGTATATGATGCAACTTGAGGGATTCGTATCTAAGAACTACCTAGATAAGGTGTGCAGGTTGCTTAGATCCATTTATGGACTAAAGCAAGCTTCCCAAAGTTGGAACATAAGATTTGATGAGACAATCAGATCTTATGACTTCGTTAAGAACGAAGATGAGCCTTGTGTGTACAGGAAGGTAAGTGGGAGCGCTATTACCTTTTTGGTGTTATATGTGGATAACATCCTCATAATTGGGAACGACGTAGGAATGCTATCCATAGTAAATGCTTGGTTATCTAGACACTTCTCCATGAAGGACTTAGGGGAAGCATCTTATATCTTGGGGATTAGATTCTATAGAGATAGATCCAAGAGGATGCTTGGCTTGTCCTAGTCCAAGTATATAGAAACCATTGTCAAAAGGTTTGGCATGGAAAATTCTAAGAGAGGTCTCATACCGATGAGACATGGGATATCGCTTTCTACGAGTATGTCCCCAAAGACTCCAGAAGAAAGGGCGAACATGAATATGATACCTTATGCCTCAGCGATAGGGTCTATCATGTATGCCATGCTATGTACTAGGCCTGATATAGCGCATGCTCTGAGTGTCACGAGCAGGTATCAGGCGGATCCAGGCTTGGAGCATTAGAAAGCAGTAAAGTGTATCCTTAAGTACTTGAGAAGGACTAAGGATCTTTTACTAGTATATGGAGGTAATAGCCTTAAGGTTGAAGGCTACACTGACTCAAGTTTTCAGTCTGATGTCGATGATAGCAAGTCGAATTCATGGTATGTGTACACTTTGAATGGAGGAGCAGTGTGCTGGAAGAGTTTCAAGCAAGATACCACTGCTGACTCGACCATAGAGGCGGAGTACATTGCTGCATCAGATGTAGTGAAGGAGGGAGTATGGTTGAAGAAGTTCATTACAGATTTGGGAGTCGTGCCGGGTAGCGAGGAGCCGATCTCCCTATATTGCAACAACAATGGGGCGATTGCTCAAGCAAAGGAACCTAGGTCTCATCAGAAATCTAAGCATGTTCTGAGGAGGTTCCACCTTATCAGAGAGATCGTAACCCGAGGAGATGTAGTAGTGGAAAGAGTTACATCCGAAGATAACATTGCAGATCCACTAACAAAGCCGTTGTCTCAAATTGTCTTTGAGCGTCACAGGGGTCTGATGGGGATCAGACACATAGGTGATTGACTGTAGGTCAAGTGGGAGATTGCTAGTCATAGGTGCCCAGCAAGCCAATCACGTGAGTGATGGGGATCAGAATCTTTTTGCTTATTATATTTTGGCGTATATCACTTTATAACTATTGCATAAATGCATATATATATTGTGATGTCCTTGGATTTGTGCAATGGGAATTAGATCGTGATGAGATCACGATAATGAGATCGATTCACCTTTAAACACATATCCTAAATAATCCTGGTCTTAGGTTACTCGAGAGGGACATCGTGATAATCGGACAGACTGGTATGTTGTATACCCGTCCATATGATGGATGCAGCTGGTCTCATAGTTGCTCGTGTAGGGACACTAGTGTAACATCCCTCATTTCTGAATTTTCGTATAAGTTTCTAATTATAATGTAAGTATCTATTTTAAATTTGATAAAAAGATAAAGTATGAATATGAGAACTTATTCATAAGAGTTGGAGGATTTGTTAAAAAAAAAATCTGAAGACCTATATGTAAAGCCTGAGGACCTAATCGTAAATATAATAAATACAAGGACTAAACTACAAAATGCATAAAAATACAAATCCCACCATTTAAGCCTCTCCGCCTTCGTTCATAAGGAACCAGAGAAGGCAGCTACGTGGAAGCATAGGAGAAAGAAAGAAAGAAGAAGAGAAGAAAAAGGGGGAAGAAGAAGAAGAAAAAAAAATTGGGGCTTTGAGGTTTCTTACTCAAATCTTCTCATTTAGGGTCAAAATTCTCAAAGGCAAGTATTCTAACCCCATCCTATAGAAGTATCTGTTGAATCCGACCCTATGAATTCTGCAAAACAGTGATTTTGTTTTTGACCTTGTGTTACCAAATCAAAGGTAACTCCTTGTTGGAAACCATGATTCATGCGAAACTTGTTTCAACAGAAAATAGATTGATATATATTTCAACAGTAGATTTCTTAAGGGTATTAGAACATAATTGATAATCTGAAGTATTTGTTCAATGTGCCTCTTGAATTCTGTCAAAAATCGAGCTTTGGTCGATTTCGCGTATTCTGTTTCATTCGTTTGGAAATAGATTCCATTCAGTCCCTTTCGCTCAATTGAGTCTTATGTTGGTGCTTGAATTCTGGTTTGATCTTGTCTATAAATTATTTACAATCTTGAATCCTTTTGTGTAATGTTTATGCTATATCGCATTGACACATATAGACACATGTATATCCCATTGATCCGCGTTTGCTTTCGATATGTGCCTATTCTAGTTTTATTACTTTGAATATTGAATTCATCTAACCTTCTTATTTGAATTGAGCTATATATGATTGCTTGGAATCCGTTTATACTCTTGCTTTCATTTCATTCCAAATCTGAACACATTTGTGAGAGATTGTTGCTTGCATCGTATTGACTCGTAAAGGCACATGTACGTTTGTTGTTCCGCGTGTGCTTCCGATATATGCTATTTATTATTCATACTGCCCTTTTGTACTCTGGTGTTGTGGGATAATGTGAACCTTTGCTAGAAATGGTAAAGGGAGTTATGCATAGAGCCTGCGATGCTCTGCCGGCCCCCTTTGACTTCACCTAGACGTGGGTGGATGGAGCTCCTAGACGTGGGAGACTTCTGTCTGGTGGTCATTCAGAAATGGATGAATCACATTCTGTCTGTAGTCCCACTACACCTTCTGTATGTTTGATATAATATCCAGAGCTTTGGTTATGTGTTTCTGTACATGCTTTGGATAAGAATGATATGAATGCAACGTCAAAGACGACGTTTGAGCTTCTGTTTGGTGTTTGATATTGATATGCTCTGAAATGTTCCATACGCCATTGATATGCTCCGGAACATTTCATACGCCACTGATAAGCTCTGAAACATTTCATTTGTTATTTATATGCTCTGAAATGTTTCATTCATTGTTGATATGCTTCGAAATATTCCATACGCTGTTGATATGCTCCGAAACATTTCATACGCCACTGATAAGCTCCAAAACATTTCATTTGTTATTTATATTCTCCGAAATATTTCATTCATTATTGATATGCTTCGAAATGTTCCATATGCCGTTGATATGCTCCGGAACATTTCATACGCCATTAATAAGCTCCGAAATATTTCATTCATTGTTGATATGCTTCGAAATGTTTCATACGCCATTGATATGCTCCGGAACATTTCATACGCCATTGATAAGCTCTGAAATGTTTTATTTGTTATTGATATGCCGTTGATATGCTCCGGAACATTTCATAAAATATTTCATTCGTTGCTGATATGCTCCAATTACTCTATGCCCCATCTGTTATGAACCAAATATGTTTGATTGAAATGACAATTGTGATTCTGCACCTAATGATATTACATCTGTGAATTCTTATATTCTGCCTTGCATTTTGAAACTTTATCTCTTTGGAAATTGTCCTCTTTGACATGGATATGTTAGTCACTTGCTGAGCTTTATATGCTCACCCCGTTGTTGTATAAATTTTTCAGGATAGCTTGTCGCTTGCTTAAATGTTAAGATTAGGTTGAGGCAGTGGAAAGCTAAAAGATTTTGGGCAGATCTTTATTAGTATATATGTTTTTGTTGTATAAGTACACTCTGCATCTAATGAAATGTTGATGATGAATCAAAACTTGTGGATGTTGTATAAGTTTAAAGGACCTCTCATGTTTAGGATTCTGGAATGTTAAGTTTAATTCATGTAACGATATGAACTTATGGTAAACGTTGGTTTTGTGACTATATAGACTCCCACACTTGTGAATTTATGTTGTGATTATTAATTTGGTGAGTTGGGTTCAGATTTTATGAATCATCGAGCAATGTGTTGTATGTTTATGAATTGCACAGGGTTTATAAATTTGTAGATTATAGAGGTGAAATTTTGACTTGAATGTTTTCTTAGTGACCTCAAATGTTAGTTTGGATCCTGGATTGATTTGTTTTCTTAAATTTTAATATCATGGATAATTTATTTTTGAGGGGCGTGACAACTAGGGATACAGTACAGGTGCTCATTGGATAATGAGTTCACTGATTGATCCGCTTACGGAATGCTGGATGGTTGATGATGCCTAATTGTCAGACAGCAATTCCGTAGTCCTAGTGGTGTATTTGGTCCTTAGACTTGAGACACCAAGGATGTCCTGTATGAGTGCTCCACTCTTTGATACCAGACTTATTGGTTTGGCTGTCCCAGATCTAGTACAGTTGGTCATTGGGAGTGGTAGTCAACATTACGAGGGCTATTGAGTGTCGATAGAGGGTCATCCACTCTCGGCGTCATGAGAGGAATATCCCATGTGTTCTTGCTCAGACAAATCCTTGGCCAAGGTCATTCGGGTTGAGAGAGAAAGATTTCTCCGGGAGAATCCGATTAGAGCGAGACTCGAGTAGAAACCGTATGGGTCTGACAGCACCATGCTCGATATATGGTCTCTCGGATATTAGATGGATGAGGGACTATAGGTACACGGTAACTGAGGACAGACGGGTCCAATGGATTGGATTCCCCTGTATCGTCTGGGGACTACGGCGTAGTGACCTAGTACGTCCGTAGTCGATGAGTCAAGTGAATTATTACAGAGATAATAATTCATTGAGTTAGAAGGAGTTCTGACAGGTATGACTCACGGCCAACTCGATATTGGGCCTAGAGGGTCACACACATATGGTAGGCATTGCGATGAGTAGAGGTTCGGATATGAGATATCCGACGGAGCCCTTGTCTTATTGGATGCAGATCCAATACCCACTAGGGGAGGACCCATTAGGGTTTGACAGGGAACCTCTATAAATAGGAGGGATTCAGAGCCTCATAGGCTAGAGCCTTTGCTTGCCTTTCCTATTCTCCTCTCCCTCTCCACCTCAGAGCAGGCTTGGAGTTTTGAGGAGCGTCGTCACAACCCTACTGTGTGGATCACCGCTAGAGAGGAGGACGCTTGACCTCCTTCACCCTCTCCTAAGGATCTGCAAGGAAACATGGATATACGATCTCCCTAGGTAACACAATCTACTCTATACACAGTTTTAAGTTTCGTGGATTTTGTGCACCAATCTTCGGATGACGACGAACATCTCTTTGGGAATTTGGGATTTTGTTTTCTTGTTCTTCCGCTACGCATATGATGTCGCCCCCAAGATTTCCCAACAGGGATGACCAAGACGACGATGCCATACATCAACTAGAGCTACAATGGAGGAGTAAACAGTAGGTTGGGTTATTTATAGAGCTGACGACCATTCGTAAATATTACCTCTATTCGGGCCCTAGGCCAAGGATGCCCCCATACTTAAGTCCTTGACAAGAAAGGAATTAGAAAAGAATTCAATTGAAGTATTGTTATATTTGTAAAATTGAAAAATAGAAAATGAGGTTATGTTTGATATGAGGGGCACATAAAACATCATCGAGTATAAAGGTTATAGTATCAGAATTAAGCATTGTGGAACCAGTACGAGTTATAAGAAGTCCTTTACCGTAACCGATGATGATATCTTCATTGCTGTCATAAGTGTTGTGGAGAGACAAATTCTAAAGATCAGAGATGATATGATGGGAGGCGCCAGAGTCTACAATCCAGTTGGGCTGGCTAGTCATCAGAGTAGTTAGGAGATTTGCCTGAAGCCAGTGTGACAGAGTAGAGAGGCAGGGTCGAGACCGACAAACTTTAGTGGAGTGTCCGATTTTATCACACAATTGGCATACGATCGGTCTTTGTTGGCTTGGAAGGGTAGGATGCTAAGGCATACGAGTATTGAAGTTGCCACTTTGTGAGAAATTATGATTGTGAGGATAAGGGGGGGTTTGCATGGGACCCATAGTGTCACGGACAAAGTTCTAAGCAGGATGTTTGGTGTAATACTTATGTATATCCATGTCTTTCTATTTGTTCATACTTTGCACAACACGTAGAGGAATAGTTGAAGGCTTAATAACCCTATTTTAATTGGGTTTGGTGGCCTTCTTAGACTTGTAAATAAAGGTTGTGTCATATGGATACTTGCGAGAGTTAATCGGTCTGTAGTGGACCATTTTGACCCTTTGTTGTGCAACCGTTCAGAGCTTGTAAAGTCTATTTATAATTTACATTGTCTATGAAGTATTTTCGGAAATGTTTAATTGTGGATCCCGAGTGAGGCACTTTCTCTAACCCATTTTCTCTTTTGTAGGTCCTAAGGGACCATGGGAGGTTTTGGGGAGGCTGACCTTTGCGAACGGACACACAAGGGTGCTGCACAACTTAGGCAAAACTAGCTAAGTCTGTGACAGATGCTATCAGAGTAGGACAAGCACTCGTAAAAACACTTGGCATGCAAATTTGAGGGACTTAGCGGGGCTGCGTTGAGGGCAGTCAACACACATGTAATCGTTTCGGGGGAAAACGAGCATAGAGATGTGGGGAAAAGGAGTTGCTCGGAGGAGCGAGCATCTGAGATTGGCATTCAGAGGAATAGCCAACCCTTTGCGCAAGAGGCACCATAAGAACAAGCAAGCTTGGAAGAATGTGTAGCGCATAAAGGTTGGGATGGCTAAGTTCGAACTATGGCTCGATGTTGACAACTACACTTGATGGTGCTCAAGGAAAGCAAGGCGCTTAGTAAAGGATGAGACCATGCAAGGTGGAATGAGTTGCTTAGTGATCGAAAGAGTTATGCAAAGCTCACAGAGGTGAGGGGAATTGCTAACCCGAAGAATTTGGTACTCATGCAAGGGCTTGTATGCGGACGATGAAATGTTCGCGGCCATCCCAAGGTGACCAAAACTCAGCGCCATAAAGTATTGGAACTTTCTCTTCGACATGAGAAGGATACGTCCATAGAAAGCTGAAGTGTATAGCGAGTTCAGCATGTTGCTAGGCCTTGAGTGGTGCAGCAGGGCTATATTGACATAGAGTCAAAATCTAGCAAGTGCGTTTGCAGGAGGAAGAATAACGCACAGTTTGTTCAGCAAATCGGAGTAGTCCAAGGGGATGGTAGTCTCCAAAACTTTCAGAGAGAAAGAAGTGAAGAGAGATGTTGCTCCAATGGAATATATATCCAAGAGGGATAGGTCCCGGTTCTCTAGAGGGAGAATCATGTGCAACAGACATCACATGTTGAGGAGGAGTACCTCAAAAACAATAACTCCTCGAAGCTCAATGGACCGAGTGAGCAGTGAGGAGTCATTGCATGATCTCACTTGAGAGAACGCATTGGTGAATACATTGCGAGATCAAGTGGGGGAGTTGTTGAATCTCGGATTTTGATGATGAAGTCAATTGTCATTTGTTATCTAATCTATGTGTTGAGATAAGTGTGCAGGATTAACTACGATGAGAGTAAGACAAGCAGCAGGTGTTGCGCCGGAGTCAAGATCATGATCACGTTGGGAGTTCGAGAGTTCGACGGAAGTTCGGACGGTCGTCGGAGGTTCAGCGAGAACAGATCCGAGAAGTCCAGAAGCTTGCCAAGCGAAGCTCGTCGGAACTCGCCAAGTGGATCGTCGCAAAGTTCAGGAGTTTGCCGGAAGTCCGCAGAAGCATCACCGAGGGTTCATCGGATGATCGACGGAAGTTCGCCGGAAACTCGCCGGAAGAAGCGATTGACGTACCGAAGCAAAGCTGCAGAAATTGTCTTAGATTTAATCGTAGTTAGCACGGTGATTAAGTTAGAAATGGGAGGTGATCCCATTAGCTTAATCCTGGGGCAATTGGGCCCCTGAAGAACTCAAGTTGGGTCGAATGGTTCAACCCATTCGAACCCAAGTAGCTGTGGGAGGTGCAACCGCCCAGGCTAAGTCTCCCAGCGAGACTGGGCGGTGCAACCGCTCCAGCCAGGCGGTGCAACCGCCCAGGGCTCAGTCTCCAAGCGAGACTGGGCAGTGCAACCTCTTCTGTCAAGAGGTAGCACCGCCAGAGCTCAAGTTCCGAGCTCTGCCGAGAGGTGCAACCACCGAGCTCGGTCTTCGAGCTCTGGCAGAGAGGTGCAACCTCTTTGGACAGGTGATGCATCGCCTGAGCTCGGTCTTCGAGCTCTGGCAGAAAGGTGCAACCACCCCTGACAGAGAGTTGCATCCGCCTGAGCTCAGTCTTCGAGCTCTGCCAGGCGGTGCAACCTCTCCAGTCAAGAGGTGCAACCGCCTGATCCCGGAATTCCGGGATTTGACGGTTTTGAGCTCGAATTTTGAATTGGGTTGGGGCCTATAAATACCCCACCCATTCAGCACTGAAAAGATACAGACCTACACTGAAATCTTGATCTTTTCTGTGATTCTAAGAGCTCAAAAGTGTTGTAAAGCCTTTAAGTCTCCTCCTTCTGTTCTTCAAGTTTTCAGTTGTAAAGTGAGGAGAGAAAGGTCTGTAAAGGTTGTCTCCTGAGCCTGTCAAAAGGAGAGAAATTGTAAAAGGGCAGTTTGGCCTTCGCCTATTGAAGGAAGGCCCCTAGTTGACGTCGGCAACCTCGTCGGTGGAGGAAGCCAAAAGTGGAGTAGGTCAAGGCTGACCGAACCACTCTAAATCTCTAGTTTGCGTTTATTCTCGAGCACTTTATCATTACTGCAAACCTCCTTCATTACTACTGCTCTCTGCGCTTTCACGAACAAGTTCTAAGTGCTGTTCTTCCGAATCTGCATTCAGACGTAAATTCGTATTTTGATACATTACAGTTTACGTTTACGTTTGATTCTACAGAACTGTCTTCCGTGCTTTTACGAACGAGCTTCTTTGCAGTTTACATTTACATTTTGATCCTATTGGTAACTGCAAACTGTCCTCTACAATTTTACGAACGAGTTTCAACATTTAGACGTAAAACTGCATTCAGACGTAAATCGGCTTTCCTCGCACAATCATCAGATCTCAGTTCACGTTTACGTCTTGATTTCAACTGCATATTGCCTTCTGCGAGTATACAAACGAGTTTCAAAGTTTAGACGTAAATCTGCGTCTAGACGTAAAACTGCGTTTAGACGTAAATCTGAGTTTAGACGTAAATCTGAGTTTAGACGTAAATCTGCGTTTAGACGTAAAACTGCATTTAGACGTAAATCTGCGTTTAGACGTAAATCTGCGTTTAGACGTAAATCTGCGTTTAGACGTAAATCTGAGTTTAGACGTAAACTGCGCTTAGATGCAAAACTGCGCTTAGACGCAATCTGCGCTTAGACGCAAACTGCACTTAGATACAAACTGAGAATTAGCTTTTGCATCATAATAGTTTTTGAACGAACGCAGCTTTTGGTTTTTAATCGCTGTAAGATTTCTGCTGCACTAATTCACCCCCCCCCCCTCTTAGTGCTCTCGATCCTAACAATTGGTATCAGAGCAAGGTTAACTCTCAAAAGGATTAAAATCCAAGAGAGATGACTTACGCCGGAAACCAAGAGGGCCATTCTATTACACGTCCACCCATGTTTAATGGGACGGACTACACCTACTGGAAGACCCGAATGAGGATCTTTCTTATTTCTATGGATTTTGAATTATGGAATCTTGTCGAGAATGGTTTTTCAAAGTCTTCTCTTCCAATGATCGATTGGAATGATTTGGAGAAGAAGCCTTTCGCTCTAAATGCAAAGGCTATGAATGCCTTATTTTGTGCACTCGATAAAAACGAGTTTAACCGTGTTTTAACTTGTGAAACTGCATTTGATATTTGGCACACACTCGAAGTGACCCATGAGGGCACAAGTAGAGTAAAAGAGTCAAAAATCAATTTGCTGTTACACTCTTTCGAACTCTTTCGGATGAAACCGAGTGAAACCATTGGCGACATGTTTACCCGTTTCACGGATGTCGTCAACGGTCTAAAAGGACTCGGAAAGAGCTTTTCGGATTTTGAGCTTGTTAATAAGATACTAAGATCCCTTCCTAAGAGTTGGGATCCTAAAGTCACCGCTATTCAAGAGGCAAAAGATCTGCGAAATTTCCCTCTTGAAGAACTAATCGGGTCACTAATGACCTACGAAATGACTTGTAAAGCTCATGAAGAGCAAGAAGACATCCTTCCAAAGAACAGGAAGGATATGGCACTCAAAACTTCAGAATGCCACTTGAGAGAAAACTCAAGTGATGAGGACTGTGATGATGACTTGGCACTTCTAACAAGAAAGTTTAAAAAGTTCTTTAAAAGAAACAAGTTCAAAAATGATGCAAAAAATAAACTTGAACCCAAAAAGGACCAAGTAATCTGCTATGAATGCAAAAAGCCGGGACACTACAAGAGTGATTGTCCCCAAGTCAAGAAAAGAACAACAAAGAAGAAGGCGCTCCAAGCAACATGGGATGATTCGAGCGCATCTGAGGAAGAGGAGTCCAACACCGAGCAAGTTGCTCATTACGCCTTAATGGCCATCGAAGATGAGGTAACTGTTAGGATCAAGAGCACTAAGAGGGGGGGGTGAATTAGTGCAGCGGAAATCTTATAATAAATTAAAAACCAAAAGCTGCGTTCGTTCAAAAACTTTTATGATGCAAAAGCAAATTCTCAGTTTGTATCTAAGTGCAGTTTGCGTCTAAGCGCAGATTGCGTTTAAGCGCAGTTTTGCGTCTAAGCGCAGTTTTGCGTCTAAGCGCAGTTTTGCGTCTAAACTCAGATTTACGTCTAAATGTAGATTTACGTCTAAACGCAGATTTACGTCTAAACGCAATTTTACGTCTAAACGCAGTTTTACGTCTAAACGCAGTTTTACGTCTAAACGCAGATTTACGTCTAAACGCAGTTTTACGTCTAAACGCAGTTTTACGTCTAAACGCAGATTTACATCTAAATGCAGATTTACGTCTAAACGCAGATTTACGTCTAAACGCAGTTTTACGTCTAAACGCAGTTTTACGTCTAAACGCAGTTTTACGTCTAAATGTTGAAACTCGTTCGTAAAATCGTAGAGGACAGATTGCAGTTATTAATAGGATTAAAATGTAAGCGTAAACTGCAAAGAAGCTCGTTCGTAAAAGCACGGAAAACAGTTCTGCAGAATCAAGCGTAAACGTAAACTGTAATGTATGAAAATACGAGTTTACGTCTGAATGCAGATTTGGAAGAACAGCACTTAGAACTTGTTCGTGAAAGCGCAGAGAGCAGTAGTGATGAGGGAGGTTTGCAGTAATGATAAAGTGCTCGAAAATAAACGCAAACCAGAGATTTAGAGTGGTTCGGTCAGCCTTGACCTACTCCACTTTTGGCTTCCTCCACCGATGAGGTTGCCGACGTCAACTAGGTGCCTTCCTTCAATGGGCGAAGGCCAAACTTCCCTCTTACAGTTTCTCTCCTTTTGGCAGGCTTAGGAGACAACCTTTACAGACCTTTCTCTCCTCACTTTACAACTGAAAACTTGAAGAACAGAAGGAGGAGACTTAAAGGATTTACAACACTTTTGAGCTCTTTAGAATCACAGAAAAGATCACGATTTCGGTATAGGTCTGTGTCTTTTCAGTGCTGAATGGGTGGGGTATTTATAGGCCCCAACCCAATTCAAAATTTGAGCTCAAAACGATCAAATCGATCAAATCCCAGATTTCTGGGATCAGGCGGTTGCACCTCTCGACTGGAGAGGTGGCACCGCCTGGCAGAGCTCGAAGACTGAGCTCTGCCGATTGCTTCTCTCTGCCAGAGCTCGAAGACTGAGCTCGATGGTTGCATCACCTGGCAGAGCTCGAAGACTGAGCTTGGTGGTTGCATCACCTGGCAGAGCTCGAAATCTGAGCTCGGTGGTTGCATCACTTGGCAGAGCTCCAAACTGAGCTCAAGCTGATGCACCATTCTGCCAGAGCTCGAAGACTGAGCTTGGTGAATGCATCACCTGGCAAAGCTCGAGACTGAGCTCAGGCTGATGCACCACTCTGCCAGAGCTCGAAGACTGAGCTCTGTGGTTGCATCGCCTGGCAGAGCTCGGAACTTGAGCTCTGGCGGTGCAACCTCTTGGCTGGGGCGGTTGCACCTCCCAGCCTTGCAGCCCTGGCGGTTGCACCTCCTGGCTGGGGTGGTTGCACCTCCCAACCCCACAGCCCAGGCGGTTGCACCTCCTGGCTGGGGCGGTTGCACCTCCTGGTGCACTCAGGGTCCGAATGGTTCACTCCATTCGACCCACTTTGAATCTTTTCAGGGGCCCAATTGCCCCAAGATTAAGCTAATGGGATCACCTCCCATTTTCATGCTTAATCATCATGCTAACTACGATTAACTCTAAGACAACTTCTGCAGCTTTGCTCCGATGCGTCAATCGCTTCTTCCGGCGAGTTTCCGGCCAACTTCCGTCGATCAACCGATAACCCTCGGTGATCCTTCTGCGGACATCCGGCATACTCCTGGACTTTGCGACGATCCACTTGGCGAGTTCCGACGAGCTTCGCTTGGCAAGCTTCTGGACTTCTCGGATCTGTTCTCTCTGAACCTCCGACGACCGTCCGAACTTCCGTCGAACTCTCGAACTCCCAACGTGATCATGATCTAGACTCCGGCGCAACTCCTGCTGCTTGTCTTACTCTCATCGTAGTTAATCCTGCGCACCTATCTCAACAAAACTTCAATCGAGACAATTAATCCTAAGCAATTAACCAAGTTGTCCGACATGTCATTGGTCCCTCGACGCTTCGTCCGATTCTTCGGCGCATTGTCCTCTCGTGCAGCCTATTGCCCAATCGGCCAGTTGACTCCGCAACTCCGATATCCTTGGCACAATACCCGCTCTTCTTGGCCCGATGCCCGAGTCCACGGCCCGAAGCCTTCTGTCGATACGCCGACCGATCCACCGGCCCGACGTCCAATCTTCTGACATGTTCCTTCGGCACAATATGATTTTCCTGCTTTAATTGTCTCATCCTGATCGAAGCATCCTGCGTCACTCAAAACGCAGATTAAATCATAAACATATATCAAGTAGTTTCATCATCAAAATACGAGATTCAACAATCTCCCCCTTTTTGATGATGACAACCACTTGATGACGGAGTTAAACTTAACTCCCAGAGTTTAAACAAACTCCCCCTATCAATATGCCATATTGATAGAACCTTGAATTCAAACTGAATTCAAGTCATTGCAATATTCATCATGAATACTTGCAACACGTCAACATGAACTTATGCATAAACTTATGCATCACATATCATGTCATCAACATACTTCTCCCCCTTTGTCATCAACAAAAAGGAGAAGTACTACAATCAAGTGTGTGTGATATTGGTTCAACTCATTGCATGAAAATCATAATATCAAGTTGTATCATCATGCAAGTTTGCTAATATCAAATACCAACATGAAAAATTGTGATGTAGGCTTTTGATATCATACTGCAAACATTTCAAGTGTTTATCAATTATAGCATTTCATCACATGGTAGGATATCAACGCGTAAAATTACGATACAAGTTCTTGATATCTTAACGCATGATGAAAACATGGCATAATACAAGTTTGGCAATCATAGCATCAATTCATATATCTCTTAATGATGCAAGCATTGCAAATATGGCAATCATATCAATTCATATATCTCTTGATGATGCAAGCCTAGCATCAGTGTTCATAGCATCAATTCATATATTTCTCCCCCTTTGTCATCAACAAAACGGAGAACGATATAAGCAAATTTTAAGCATAAGTGCTGTTGTTATGTATGTGAAATAAATCCTTGCAAGTAAAAACACTTTCATCCATATTCATCAAATCCATTTCTCAAAAAATATTTTTCACATGATGTGTGTATGAGAAATGTATTTGCTAGTTAATTACATATGTCAAAAATCAATGATATGAACTAAACTTGATATGACATATGCTTGTTAAGTTTGGAAGAGAGTGAACTTGATATGTTAGATTCAAGAGAATCCGAAAATAAAATTTGACTCTTTCTTCCATTCGGACAAGGTTTTGCTATAGATATTCAATTACAATCATGAAGGTAAAGCATGCTTGTTATCATGGAAATTTTGTATTCAAGCACATAATTTTCAACATGTAATTGTGTAAAATCATTATGCCAATCAAGTGATTCGATCATTCAATCAAGAAGGTTCGAAAAATAATTTTAACACGTTCAATCATTAGGACGTATTTTTGCCATAGTTTTTCAAATACAATCATAAAGATAAGACATACTCATCATCATGATAGTATGATAGCAGGTTTACCATATACAAGCTAGCAAAAAATTTCTACATTTTAAGGCCCGCAAGCTAGCAATTTTGAGATGTTCAAGAAAGCAACTCTTGCTTCTTGATATATGCAAATTTGTCAAGTTTTGCTAGATGTGCAAGTTAGCATTTTTGCCTCTTGAGATAGGCAAGATAGCACATTTGCTTCTTTTGAGATAGCAGCTTTTCGCTTCTCTTTAGACTACGAGCTAGCAATTTTTACGATGTACAAGTTTCACAATATACAAGCTAGCAAAAAAACTTCGAAAGCAAATGCAAGATAACTTTCTTGTGTAGGCTCATGATTATTGCTTCCTATTGTAATGTGCAAGTTGCAAGTCTTGCTTCTTGAGATATTCAAGATGGTGATGTTCAAGAAGACAACTTTTGCTTCTTGAAATAAGCAAGTTAGCAACCTTTGCTACTTACGATAGGCAAGCTGGCAATCAAGTTTTTGCATCTTCTTGACTTGTGCAAACTAGCTATCTCCCCCTTTGTCATTGTCAACAAGGGAAAAACCCTTTACATCAATTTCTAAATCATGACAAAGGTAAGTAATCATTCTTATGTGTGCATCATTATAGTTTCAATGCACAAATTCATTAACATTACATTTCAAAAAAAAATTTTATGCATGATACCGAAAAATCAATCATCATCATGAGCATATCAAACATGATATTCATGATATATCATTTTGGCAACATGATCATAGATATTCAAACGATGGTATCTAGAATTCATTACATCCTATTATGCATGATCATTAACTCCTCATTTGTATTTCATGCATTATTTCATTTCATCTCATAAGGAATATCAAGAAGAGTTATTGGATGATGAGATAAATATTTTATGAATACACAGAATATCATAAGTGTTTCATGTATTCATATTATCACATGAAGCATATTATCATTTTTAAGATTCATAACATGAATAACGTTATTACTATTTCATCAAAATCAGTTTCGAGATTCACATAATATCATGAAATCTTTAATCTGATTGAAGAATGATTCATATTTAAAGTGTAGCATTTGTCAAATCTGAAATCATCAAGTATAACTTTAATATTTTCATTGCAACATTAAGCAAGGTTTCATTGAAGATAATTTTGAATGATTCTTATAAATGCCTAAAACTTCTTTAATTTATGATTGACTTTATAATAGCATGCTCAAATCTTTATTCTTATGTCAAAACCATACATTATATTTAATAAACAAAGACAATGAAAAATATCAAGCCTTCCAGACAAAAGCCATGTATCGTCATTGAAAAGCAATATGAAAATCATCAAAATATACATTCTTGCTTCTCAAGCACATAAGATTAATCTCACTAGGTGTAAAATCATTAGATTTCTATCTTGCATTAACATAAGACATGCAATTTTCATTATCATTTTCAAGATTACAAGCATGATTATATTTTTGCATTTTCATTGTTAAATTATTAAAAATATAATTTTCAACAAAATTTAAAGAAAAAGAAAAGTGCATCATGAAAAGCATCATGTAATTTCGAAGTAAATTAGGGGGATTTCGATTACCTCATCATTGTAGGCTGTTAAGGCGTAGTTTGCCGCCTTGCTTTTGTTGACTTTCTCTTCTTCGGAGGAGCTCGATTCATCCCAATTTTTGTTTTTCTTCTTGCGTTTAAAGCAAGTAGTTCCATTCTTTTTGCTTTTTAATTTTCGTTTCATTTTAAGTTCACCATCACTTGAGCTTATGCTCGAGTGGTCTTCAAATGTTCTATGTCCCAAATCCTTCCTGTTCTTTGGAAGGTTGGTTTGTTCATCATTGTCCTCATCACTTGAGTCATCGCTCAAGTGGCATTCATTTGTCCAGAGTTCCAAATCCTTCCTGTTCTTTGGAAGGTGGTTCTCAAGTTCTTCACGTGCATTGCACGTCATTTCATATGTGATCAATGAACCAATTAGTTCTTCAAGTGGAAAATGGTTCAAGTTTTTTGATTCTTGAATAGCAGTTACTTTTGAATCCCAAGTTTTAGAAAGTGAGCGCAAAACTTTGTTAACGAGTTCAAAATCCGAAAAGCTTTTACCAAGTGATTTTAAACCATTGACGACATCCGTAAAACGGGTGTACATGTCAACAACGGTTTCGCTTGGTTTCATATGAAAAAGCTCGAAATCAAGCAGTAGAATATTAACTTTCGAGTCTTTGACTCTACTAGTTCCCTCGTGCGTGATTTCAAGAGTGCGCCAAATATCGAAAGCCGTTTCACACGTAGAAATCCGATTGAACTCATTTTTGTCCAATGCGCAAAATAAGGCATTCATAGCCTTTGCGTTTAAAGAAAAATTCTTCTTCTCCAAAACCGACCATTCGTTCATCGGTTTGGAGGGAAGTTGAAAACCGTTTTCAATGATATTCCATAAATCCAGATTTAGAGAAATTAAGAAAACTCTCATTCGAGTTTTCCAATAAGTGTAGTCCAATCCGTTAAAGAACGGTGGACGAAAGACCGAACAGCCCTCTTGAAAAGTCATTTCTCTCGGGTGTAAATCCGAAATGAGAAAAACCCCGCTCTGATACCAATTGTTAGGATCAAGAGCACTAAGAGGGGGGGGTGAATTAGTGCAGCGGAAATCTTATAATAAATTAAAAACCAAAAGCTGCGTTCGTTCAAAAACTTTTATGATGCAAAAGCAAATTCTCAGTTTGTATCTAAGTGCAGTTTGCGTCTAAGCGCAGATTGCGTTTAAGCGCAGTTTTGCGTCTAAGCGCAGTTTTGCGTCTAAGCGCAGTTTTGCGTCTAAACTCAGATTTACGTCTAAATGCAGATTTACGTCTAAACGCAGATTTACGTCTAAACGCAGTTTTACGTCTAAACGCAGTTTTACGTCTAAACGCAGTTTTACGTCTAAACGCAGATTTACGTCTAAACGCAGTTTTACGTCTAAACGCAGTTTTACGTCTAAACGCAGATTTACATCTAAATGCAGATTTACGTCTAAACGCAGATTTACGTCTAAACGCAGTTTTACGTCTAAACGCAGTTTTACGTCTAAACGCAGTTTTACGTCTAAATGTTGAAACTCGTTCGTAAAATCGTAGAGGACAGATTGCAGTTATTAATAGGATTAAAATGTAAGCGTAAACTGCAAAGAAGCTCGTTCGTAAAAGCACGGAAAACAGTTCTGCAGAATCAAGCGTAAACGTAAACTGTAATGTATGAAAATACGAGTTTACGTCTGAATGCAGATTTGGAAGAACAGCACTTAGAACTTGTTCGTGAAAGCGCAGAGAGCAGTAGTGATGAGGGAGGTTTGCAGTAATGATAAAGTGCTCGAAAATAAACGCAAACCAGAGATTTAGAGTGGTTCGGTCAGCCTTGACCTACTCCACTTTTGGCTTCCTCCACCGATGAGGTTGCCGACGTCAACTAGGTGCCTTCCTTCAATGGGCGAAGGCCAAACTTCCCTCTTACAGTTTCTCTCCTTTTGGCAGGCTTAGGAGACAACCTTTACAGACCTTTCTCTCCTCACTTTACAACTGAAAACTTGAAGAACAGAAGGAGGAGACTTAAAGGATTTACAACACTTTTGAGCTCTTTAGAATCACAGAAAAGATCACGATTTCGGTATAGGTCTGTGTCTTTTCAGTGCTGAATGGGTGGGGTATTTATAGGCCCCAACCCAATTCAAAATTCGAGCTCAAAACGATCAAATCGATCAAATCCCAGATTTCTGGGATCAGGCGGTTGCACCTCTCGACTGGAGAGGTGGCACCGCCTGGCAGAGCTCGAAGACTGAGCTCTGCCGATTGCTTCTCTCTGCCAGAGCTCGAAGACTGAGCTCGATGGTTGCATCACCTGGCAGAGCTCGAAGACTGAGCTTGGTGGTTGCATCACCTGGCAGAGCTCGAAATCTGAGCTCGGTGGTTGCATCACTTGGCAGAGCTCCAAACTGAGCTCAAGCTGATGCACCATTCTGCCAGAGCTCGAAGACTGAGCTTGGTGAATGCATCACCTGGCAAAGCTCGAGACTGAGCTCAGGCTGATGCACCACTCTGCCAGAGCTCGAAGACTGAGCTCTGTGGTTGCATCGCCTGGCAGAGCTCGGAACTTGAGCTCTGGCGGTGCAACCTCTTGGCTGGGGCGGTTGCACCTCCCAGCCTTGCAGCCCTGGCGGTTGCACCTCCTGGCTGGGGCGGTTGCACCTCCCAACCCCACAGCCCAGTCGGTTGCACCTCCTGGCTGGGGCGGTTGCACCTCCTGGTGCACTCAGGGTCCGAATGGTTCACTCCATTCGACCCACTTTGAATCTTTTCAGGGGCCCAATTGCCCCAAGATTAAGCTAATGGGATCACCTCCCATTTTCATGCTTAATCATCATGCTAACTACGATTAACTCTAAGACAACTTCTGCAGCTTTGCTCCGATGCGTCAATCGCTTCTTCCGGCGAGTTTCCGGCCAACTTCCGTCGATCAACCGATAACCCTCGGTGATCCTTCTGCGGACATCCGGCATACTCCTGGACTTTGCGACGATCCACTTGGCGAGTTCCGACGAGCTTCGCTTGGCAAGCTTCTGGACTTCTCGGATCTGTTCTCTCTGAACCTCCGACGACCGTCCGAACTTCCGTCGAACTCTCGAACTCCCAACGTGATCATGATCTAGACTCCGGCGCAACTCCTGCTGCTTGTCTTACTCTCATCGTAGTTAATCCTGCGCACCTATCTCAACAAAACTTCAATCGAGACAATTAATCCTAAGCAATTAACCAAGTTGTCCGACATGTCATTGGTCCCTCGACGCTTCGTCCGATTCTTCGGCGCATCGTCCTCTCGTGCAGCCTATTGCCCAATCGGCCAGTTGACTCCGCAACTCCGATATCCTTGGCACAATACCCGCTCTTCTTGGCCCGATGCCCGAGTCCACGGCCCGAAGCCTTCTGTCGATACGCCGACCGATCCACCGGCCCGACGTCCAATCTTTTGACATGTTCCTTCGGCACAATATGATTTTCCTGCTTTAATTGTCTCATCCTGATCGAAGCATCCTGCGTCACTCAAAACGCAGATTAAATCATAAACATATATCAAGTAGTTTCATCATCAAAATACGAGATTCAACAGTAACAAATTCAATAGATGCTGATTTATCTTTCGATGAATTATTAAATGCCTTCAATGACTTATTTGACGAATGCAAGAGTATAAGTAGAAAATATAAATTGCTGAAAAAGATGCATGATAATCTTACTTGTGAGTTTGATAAGTTAAAAGTCGAACATCATGATAGTATAAATTCATGTATCAAATGTCATGATTTAGAAACTATGCAAAAAGAAAATTTGCTACTCAAGGACACTTTGAAGAAATTCGAGGTTGGTAGCAAATCATTAAACATGATCCTTGCAAACAAGGGTCACATTCCAAAAAGGAGCGGGATTGGATTTGTGAGAAATCCTCATCAAAATCCAACCACCTTCATAAAAGGCTCCATCTTACATGTTCAACACCAAACCAAGTGCAACTTTTGTTGCAAATCTGGACACAAGACACATTGTTGTCCATTCAAGAAAATAAGTCCAAACAAATTAATTTGGGTTCCTAAAGGAACCATGATAAACTCTATGCAACATGATAGAAAATGTAGATCTATTTATGAGGCACCCAAAAGCAAATGGGTACCTAAACATCATCCTTTCTTGTAGAAAACTAAACAATCGCATGCTAGGAGCAAGAAATGGTACCTTGATAGTGGATGCTCAAGGCATATGACCGGAGATCCATCTCAATTCTCTAAGCTCACTAGCATAGACGAAGGATATGTCACCTTCGGAGACAACAACAAGGGTAAAATCATTGGCAAAGGAACCATAGGTAACAAATCCAACCTCTCTATTGAAGATGTTTTACTAGTTGATGGTTTAAAACATAACCTCTTGAGCATTAGTCAATTATGTGATAAAGGATATATTATAAGATTTGAATCTAATGCTTGCATCATTGAAAAACCACACAAAAATATATCTATGATTGCATTAAAACAAAACAACGTATACACTATTGACATCAATGACTTATGTGATGAAATGTGCTTTGCCGTTATGAATGAGGATGCTTGGCTATGGCATAGAAGATTAGGTCATGCTAGCATGAAACTAATCACTCAAATATCATCTAGAAAACTTGTAAGAGGAATTCCTCATATCAAGTTCATCAAAGATAATGTATGTGATGCTTGCCAATTAGGTAAGCAAATTAGGGGTAGCTTCAAAGCTAAGAATCAAATAAGCACCTCTAGACCCTTACAATTGATCCATATGGACTTGTTCGGACCAATCTCTACATCGAGTCTAGGAGGTAGCAAATACGCCTTTGTCATTATTGATGACTACAGCAGATATACATGGACCTACTTCTTAAAACAAAAAAATGAATGCTTTAGATATTTTACCAAGTTTTGTAAACTTGTTCAAAATGAGAAGGAATCTATGATTTCGTCAATTAGAAGTGATCATGGTGGAGAATTTCAAAACCATGACTTCCAAGAATTCTGTGAACTCAACGGATACAACCATAACTTCTCTACTCCAAGAAATCCTCAACAAAATGGGGTAGTAGAAAGAAAAAATCGAAATTTACAAGAAATGGCAAGAACCATGTTGAATGAACATAGCCTACCCAAATATTTTTGGGCCGAAGCTGTAAACACTGCATGCTATATTTTAAATAGAGTCCTAGTAAGACCCTTACTCACCAAAACTCCTTATGAGTTATGGAATAACAAAAAACCCAATGTCTCATATTTTAAAGTCTTTGGGTGTAAGTGTTTTATCTTGAATGAAAAGGATAACTTAGGAAAATTCGATGCTAAATCTGATGAAGGAATCTTTCTTGGTTATTTATTCGGTTTCTAAAGCTTTTCGCATCTTCAATAAAAGAACCTTAATTATTGAAGAATCCATCCATGTTGTTTTCAATGAGATTTCAGAAATTAAGAAAAATGATCTTGATGATGATGTTAATTTTGATTCCTTGAATTTAAACGAAACCCCATCTCCAACTAGCAACTTGGATGCATCCACTTCCGAAACATCCTTACCCAAGGATTGGAAGTATATAGATGCTCATCCTAAGGAGCTAATCCTAGGAGACACATCAAAGGGGGTTCAAACACGATCTTCTTTTAAAAACTTTTGTGCCAACGCCGCTTTTCTCTCCCAAATTGAACCCAAATGTGTTGATGAAGCCATGAAAGATGATTCATGGATTATCGCAATGCAAGATGAATTAAATCAATTTGAGAGAAATGAGGTGTGGACGCTTGTTCCTAGGCCAAATGACCATTTAGTAATTGGTACTAAATGGGTCTTTAGAAACAAGCAAGATGAAAATGGTATCGTGGTTAGAAACAAGGCTAGATTAGTGGCCAAAGGTTTCAACCAAGAAGAATGTATCGATTACGAAGAAACCTTCGCACCTGTGGCTCGATTGGAAGCCATAAGGATGCTCCTTGCCTACGCTAGTTGCAATAATTTTAAGTTATTTCAAATGGATCTTAAAAGCGCTTTTCTAAATGGTTTCATTTCCGAAGAAGTTTATGTTGAACAACCTCCTGGATTTGAAAATAATGGCTACCCTAATCATGTGTTTAGATTAACTAAAGCTCTCTATGGTTTAAAACAAGCCCCAAGGGCTTGGTATGAGAGACTTAGCTCTTTTCTCATTGAAAATAATTTCATAAAAGGCAAGGTTGATACTACATTGTTTATCAAGAATTTTAAAAATAATTTTCTCATTATTCAGATTTATGTTGATGATATTATCTTTGGTTCTACAAATAAATCTCTTTGTGAATCCTTTGCGAAAACTATGAGTCATGAATTCGAAATGAGTCTAATGGGAGAGTTAACATTCTTCTTAGGCCTACAAATCAAACAACTAAGCAATGGCATCTTTATTAGTCAAACCAAATATGCTGTGAGTTTGCTAAAGAAGTTCAAAATGAATAATTCAAAAGCCATTGACACTCCTATGAGCACCTCCACTAAGTTAGAAATTGATGAGAATGGAGAAAGCTTCGATCAAAAAACCTATAGGGGTATGATAGGAAGTTTACTTTACCTCACTGCCACCAGACCAGACATCATGTTCAGTGTAGGACTTTGTGCTAGATTTCAATCAGACCCTAAGATATCTCATCTCAAAGCAGTCAAAAGAATACTCAAATATCTTAATGGAACTACCAATCTAGGATTATGGTACCCAAAATCAGAAAATTTTGAATTAACAGCTTATGCTGATGCGGACTTCGCTGGCTGTAGACTAGACAGAAAAAGCACATCAGGATCATGTCAATTTTTAGGACATGCCCTTGTATCCTGGTCATCTAAGAAACAAAACTCGGTTGCCCTATCAACAACCGAAGCTGAATACATTGCAGCAAGTGCATGCTGTGCACAAGTTGTATGGATGAAAAACACTTTAGAAGATTACAAAGTGAATCTTAAAGATATTCCCATTAAATGTGATAACACGAGTGCAATATGCTTAACTAAAAATCCTATACAACACTCAAGAACAAAACACATTGATATTAGACATCACTTTATACGAGATCATGTCACTAATCATGATGTAACCATAGAGTTTATTGATACCAAACATCAACTAGCTGATATCTTTACAAAACCACTATGTGAAGAACAATTTGATTACATAAGAAGAGAATTAGGAATGTTGATGTGTCCGAATACTTAAACTAGTTTATTACATATTGCAAATCATGTGACAAATATTTTTAACCAAATGCATGTAAGAAGTTCATTTTTCGGTTTGTATGCTAAAAATGGGATGTTCCTGTACACTCTTATGAAAACTTTTTGAAAAATGACTTTTCTCCTTCAAGCAACAAACAATAAAGAGATATTCAAAGAATTATATGTGTCATGACTTCCTTTATGTGCTTAATAATGCTATCATGCTTTTTGTTGATGACAAAGGGGGAGAAACATATGAATTGATAAACACTATGTCATAGCTGAACTGCCATAATCATGTCTATGTCATAGTTGCAAATACTTGAGTGATGCTATAAACAATGTTATAGTTATGCCATCCTTGCATCACCAAGAGATATGTGAACATGCGCTATAGTTTGCATCATGTCTTGATTTGATATTCAATATTGTGAAGAAAATGCAAACTTGCTAGAAAATCTCAAATGTGTGCATCATGTAAAAAGTCCTTCGTAGCTTTATATTATTACATGATGAATAGTTACAAACACTATCATACAAACTTGATGATGTATGTCATGCCTTGACATCATTCTTGAAGAGATACATCATGATGGGCATCATGATGGGAGCATTGATAAGTTTAACTGATCTAACTTATCAATACGTCACTTGAATTCTTAGGTCTTGAATTCAAGGTTGACTTATCTCAACTATGGCATATAGATAGGGGGAGTTAAGGACAACTCCTTTATCAATTGATTGTCATCATCAAAAAGGGGGAGATTGTTGAATCTCGGATTTTGATGATGAAGTCAATTGTCATTTGTTATCTAATCTATGTGTTGAGATAAGTGTGCAGGATTAACTACGATGAGAGTAAGACAAGCAGCAGGTGTTGCGCCGGAGTCAAGATCATGATCACGTTGGGAGTTCGAGAGTTCGACGGAAGTTCGGACGGTCGTCGGAGGTTCAGCGAGAACAGATCCGAGAAGTCCAGAAGCTTGCCAAGCGAAGCTCATCGGAACTCGCCAAGTGGATCGTCGCAAAGTCCAGGAGTTTGCCGGAAGTCCGCAGAAGCATCACCGAGGGTTCATCGGATGATCGACGGAAGTTCGCCGGAAACTCGCCGGAAGAAGCGATTGACGTACCGAAGCAAAGCTGCAGAAATTGTCTTAGATTTAATCGTAGTTAGCACGGTGATTAAGTTAGAAATGGGAGGTGATCCCATTAGCTTAATCCTGGGGCAATTGGGCCCCTGAAGAACTCAAGTTGGGTCGAATGGTTCAACCCATTCGAACCCAAGTAGCTGTGGGCGGTGCAACCGCCCAGGCAGGGAGGTGCAACCGCCCAGGCTAAGTCTCCCAGCGAGACTGGGCGGTGCAACCGCCCAGGGCTCAGTCTCCAAGCTGTTAGGATCGGAGCGGCACTAAGAGGGGGGGGGTGAATTAGTGCAGCGGATTAAAACTTCGATTTTAATCAAAATCTTTCGTACGTTAAGAACGAAACTTGAGAAATTTAACTTGAAGGCGTATTCTTAAAGTTGCGCAGCAAAAGTAATACAAACTAAAGCAGTAAGAAGATTTGCAGTAATGTAAATGACAACAATAAAAAGCAAACCAGAGATTACGCCGATTTTTAGAGTGGTTCGGTCAAATGACCTACTCCACTTGCGAGGCCCCTCTTCGATGAGGCTCCCACCTTCCACTAGCAAGTCTCTTGAAATGGAAGGGTAAACACCCCTCTTACAACCTTTTACAAGCAGCTCAACCTCTTACAAATTTTCAATAAGAAAGAAGGAGAACTCTCTAGCAAATTGAAAACAAGACTTGCTAAGACTTTCTAAGACTTTTCTCTCAATCAAAATGCTTCTCAAAAGTTGTAACCTCAGCTGAGATTTGAGGGGTATTTATAGGCCTCAAGAGGATTCAAATTTTGGGCTCCAAAATTTGAATTTTCTTAGGGTTTCCGGTGCTGGAGGTGCCACCGCCCAACCAGGCGGTGCCACCGCCCAGCACTCGGGTACTGGACGGTGCAACCGCCCAGCCAAGGAGGTGTCACCGCCCAGCACTCGGGTGCTGGGCGGTTCCACCGCCTACAGTGTTTTCAGCCCAACTACAGTGTTTTCAGCCACTAGTTGGGCTTCAATCTTGGCTCTCTAGTTCGCTGGTTTAGCTTAATTTTTAGCCTAAACCAACTCTGACTTTGGGCCCAGTTGGCCCCTAACCAGGATATAGGATTATCTCTTAATCCTAATCCTAATTACAAGTGGACTACATAACCAAAACACATCCTAAGCAAATTTTCAACCGCGAACGTCGAGTATTGTTCCGGCGAGCTTTCCGACGAACTTCTTCCGACGGACTCCCTGCAAGCTCCCAATCTTTGTGATGACTTTTAACGAGTAGCCGAGCCTTCTCGGTGATCTCCGCGAGCCTCCGACGATTTCTTCGGCGAACTTCCGACACATTCCCGATTTCTTCTCGGATGGTTCCGGCAGCATCTCCGATGATTCTTCGGTCTCTTAAACGTCCATCGAGCTCGACTCCGGTATCCTTGCTTTATGTTTTCTGGTTATCGTAGTTAATCCTGCACACTTAACTCAATAATATGGATTAGATCAATTAACCCACCAATTGATTATATCATCAAAATCCGAGATTCAACACAAGCGAGACTGGGCGGTGCAACCTCTTCTGTCAAGAGGTAGCACCGCCAGAGCTCAAGTTCCGAGCTCTGCCGAGAGGTGCAACCACCGAGCTCGGTCTTCGAGCTCTGGCAGAGAGGTGCAACCTCTTTGGACAGGTGATGCATCGCCTGAGCTCGGTCTTCGAGCTCTGGCAGAAAGGTGCAACCACCCCTGACAGAGAGGTGCATCCGCCTGAGCTCAGTCTTCGAGCTCTGCCAGGCGGTGCAACCTCTCCAGTCAAGAGGTGCAACCGCCTGATCCCGGAATTCCGGGATTTGACGGTTTTGAGCTCGAATTTTGAATTGGGTTGGGGCCTATAAATACCCCACCCATTCAGCACTGAAAAGATACAGACCTACACCGAAATCTTGATCTTTTCTGTGATTCTAAGAGCTCAAAAGTGTTGTAAAGCCTTTAAGTCTCCTCCTTCTGTTCTTCAAGTTTTCAGTTGTAAAGTGAGGAGAGAAAGGTCTGTAAAGGTTGTCTCCTGAGCCTGTCAAAAGGAGAGAAATTGTAAAAGGGCAGTTTGGCCTTCGCCTATTGAAGGAAGGCCCCTAGTTGACGTCGGCAACCTCGTCGGTGGAGGAAGCCAAAAGTGGAGTAGGTCAAGGCTGACCGAACCACTCTAAATCTCTGGTTTGCATTTATTCTCGAGCACTTTATCATTACTGCAAACCTCCTTCATTACTACTGCTCTCTGCGCTTTCACGAACAAGTTCTAAGTGCTGTTCTTCCGAATCTGCATTCAGACGTAAATTCGTATTTTGATACATTACAGTTTACGTTTACGTTTGATTCTGCAGAACTGTCTTCCGTGCTTTTACGAACGAGCTTCTTTGCAGTTTACACTTACATTTTGATCCTATTGATAACTGCAAACTGTCCTCTACAATTTTACGAATGAGTTTCAACATTTAGACGTAAAACTGCATTTAGACGTAAATCGGCTTTCCTCGCACAATCATCAGATCTCAGTTCACGTTTACGTCTTGATTTCAACTGCATACTGCCTTCTGCGAGTATACAAACGAGTTTCAAAGTTTAGACGTAAATCTGCGTCTAGACGTAAAACTGCGTTTAGACGTAAATCTGAGTTTAGACGTAAATCTGAGTTTAGACGTAAATCTGCGTTTAGACGTAAAACTGCGTTTAGACGTAAATCTGCGTTTAGACGTAAATCTGCGTTTAGACGTAAATCTGAGTTTAGACGTAAACTGCGCTTAGACGCAAAACTGCGCTTAGACGCAATCTGCGCTTAGACGCAAACTGCACTTAGATACAAACTGAGAATTAGCTTTTGCATCATAATAGTTTTTGAACGAACGCAGCTTTTGGTTTTTAATCGCTGTAAGATTTCCGCTGCACTAATTCACCCCCCCCCCCTCTTAGTGCTCTCGATCCTAACAGGAGTGACCCAAAGCAACATAAATGAAGGCACACTTGGAGTTGATATGAAGATCAAACTCAAGGGAGGGCTGCCCGTGGAATGGTGGGCATGAGGGCCACCATCAACTCAATGCAAAAATGAGGGGTGGAGCAACTTGGGTGTGACTTGGCGAAGTACCCAAGCCGTATGAAGTGAGCCGACATAGAAGATGGAACATGGAGCAGAGGCGTAGAGCTTTTCTTGGACAGAGGTCAAGGACATGAACTCTTGCAGAGGCAAGAGTAGGATCATGTTATTCCATGGGTTCTTCATTCTGATGGATCAGACTCATCTTGCATGGTGCCAAAGATGAAGGGAGCTTCTAGGCACATGCACCTTATCTCGGAGAAGCATTTGATGGAGGACCTAAGGCAACTCAACTTGCAGAGGAGAAGTTAGGTTCAGAAAGCCTTGGCATGGGGCAAAAGGACGCAGAGGCGGGTACTCTTGAAGAATATGCCACAGTGTTGCCATTCAAGTTGTCATGAAGGAAGCGATGCGTAGCGGAGATTATGCTGGTAGGGGTAGAGGCCTAGGATCCAGACAATGGTGCACTAATTGCAACGAAGTCGGTGGACTTCGGGAGCTACTAAGCGACGGACTATCCTAGAACGGTACTTCATCTAGGTGTGACCCAAGAGTGGGTGGATGAAGGTCGATTGCCAAAGGAGCAAACAAAATCGAAGGTGGAAGAGACCCTGCGATGTATTGGCAGAGGCCACACATGGAGGGATCATAATTCGAGTTCATCCCACAAGGATCAAAATATAATGGAGATATCACCAAGAGGCGACATGGTACAGCGGATCATGGTGGAATAGTTCATGGCAATGTGATACACATGACATAGTCCCGTGAGGGACTATATTATACGGAGGTATAATCGGGAGCTATTGGAAGCTCCACTTCGGTGAACAACATGACGATAAGAAGGGTTATGGATTCAAGGAGTGAAGGCCATGGTACCACAGAGGCGGGTCTTCCGTGCGTGCATCAAATATTACATCGGATGAAAGCCTTGGCCATCAGCATATGGGGGCTGTGTACCACCAAGGGAAAAGTTCGAATGTAAGTACCAATGAGTCTCATGGGAGGGACTTGATCATGTAGAGGTATGACCGAAGCAGTTAGAGAGTTTGACTGCTTCAGAGCCTATATTCACTCAAGAGAGCCCGACGAGTTAGAGGACAAGGTCAAGTAAGCAAACGTTACTACCAAGGAAGCTAAGGAGAACATAATCGGTGTAAACCCTACAACGTGATGGTAGAGGCCATGCATGGGTGTTGTAGTCTATATTTACATCGACCGAAGGGAGCTGCTTGAAGGATACAAAGGAGTTGAAGCAAGGGGTCAAAAGGGGTGAAGAAGCGATGATGAGCCCAAAGGGACTTAGCTACCTAAAATCAAGCATCAGTTAGAATGGAGGTGGACTCGGAGGAGTGCCACAGAGACATATCTACTGATCATGAAGAAAAGGGATGCAGATGCAAGGTGACGGATAGTAGGGCCATGGGCATGGCAGCACCATGGTACCGTAGAGGCAGGACTTCCGTGAAAGTCATTAATCCCTTGCTCTCATGGAGGGAGAGTGCTTGGTCGTGAAAGGGGCCGAGGAGGTGGAGCATGCAAAGGCAAACTCTAAGTACCGAGACAAGGCTGAAGGGTAAAGGCCAAGGAACTTCATAAGACCGGTGTCAATAAGCTTCTCATCAAGATAGCCGAAAGTGAAGGACTTCGGGTCAAGCAAGAGTGCATGACCAAGAAACGAAGCATGCAGTACGCGGTGCTATACCTTTCCTAATCAATGGAGTAGGCGGCCGGGTTGATGGAGAAGACAGTACAATCTCAAAGGCGACCAAAACTATTAGAGACTTACTCCAAGTTGGGGTAAAAACTTCTTGCATTCTAGAAGTTCGATGGCATTGAGAAGGTGAATCATAGTAGCTAACTCAATGCAAGGAGCGCAAACACTTTGAGTGCTTCAGAAGTGTGAGCAAAGAGTATGCGAAGGTCAGTAACCAGCTCAATGCATGGGGTACAACCCTTGAGAAGACGGGCGAAGTCAAGTAACCATTGCCTTCTCAACTCTTAAGAGAATGGGTGAAATTGAGTACCCCAATTCTCTTATATATTCAGTAGAGGAGCTCTGCACACATTCGAAGACCCTTGAATATATTAGACAACAATAGTTATCAAATCCTCACAAATGGTAATTAGTGCTACTAAGAGTAGATTATCTGCTTCATTTCCTAACAGAATGCCAATCAAAAGCAGAAGTGATGCGAATCTACTTGGAAGTGACAACTAAGTGAAAGAAGAGTCGATGGGCAAATTTTGTGGAGGAAGGACCCAAAACTTCAGAAGTTTGCGAGGCGATGTTCGTTAAAGCTCCAATAAGCATCCACCAAATTCAAGTAGCATGAGTCATTTGAGAGACTAGCACATAGTAAGGATGGTCTTTTCCTTCATCAAGAGGATATGTAGGAACCTACAGGGATCAATACAACTTAGCCAGCCCCATACTAGAGTTATAGTTATTAGCAAGTTGAAGTAGCATGGCAGATCAAAGGTTCGACTACTAAAAAATAACAATGGAGAGCAACTAGGAGCTAAGAGGTGCATTGCAGCGGGAGCAGAAGATTAAAGACTCAACAAAGGCAATGAGTTGTAATGTCGGCAAAGGCTTCGGCGAGGAGGTCGAAGGAATAAGTGGGGGAGGATGTCATGGACAAAGTTCTAAGCAAGATGTTTGATGTAATACTTATGTATGTCTGTGTTTTTCTGTTTGTTCATGCTTTATACCGCATGTAGAGGGACAGTCGAAAGATTAACAACCCAATTTTAGTTCAGTTTGGTGGCCTTCTTAGGCTTGTAAATAAAGGTTATGTTATGTGGACACTTGTGAGAGTTAATCGGTCTGTAGTGGATCATTTTGACCCTTTATTGTGCAATGTTAGGACTCTAGCTAGGAGAATCCTAATTGAGAGAGACATTCATGTAAAACCTACCTAAGCCGACCCCTATTAAAGAGGTGAAGTGGCCGGCTAGGGTTAGGAGGTTATTTCTTATAGCAGAATAAGGAGTTGTAAAGGAATAGGAGTCTTGAGTAGGAGTCCTATTAAGAGTTGGTTAGAAGTAGGAGTCTTGAGTAGGAGTCCTATTAGGAGTTGGTTAGAAGTAGGAGTCTTAAGTAAAAGTCCTATTAGGAGTTAGGGTTTAGAAGCCCTATAAATAGTCATGTATTCCACCTCTTTTCATAAGCAATAGATGAATCTTTTCTGCTGCCTTTGAGTAGCAACTTGGAGGGAGGAACACCTATAGAGTTCCAAGGAGGCCGATCTCCTAAAGAGATCAACCCCAAGTTCAGAATCCGCAAGGGTTCTAACACCTGGTATCAAAGCAGCATTCTTGGCATCTCACTGCCCTTCCACAGCCATCCATCAACCCTCCACAACCGCCCAAAGCAATTCCCATAATTGCTTAAGAGATCGTTGCCAAATTCCGCCGTCATCTCCACCACCACGGATCATCCTTTGATCTCCCCGTGAATTACAAAAAGTTCTGGTTTTCTACCTTACTGCTGTTGCAATTTAGTTATCCTTATTTGAAAATCCCAAAAAAATTATTCTTATATTGCTGCATAAACTTTTTGTCATAAAGTTTTCATCTCTACGACGAAAGATACATTGCAGACTTCCAATCGTATAGCACCGTCTGTTTGATCTTGTTATTGTGCTTTTTCTATACAAATCTCTATGAAATTTTTATGACATCTTTGACATTTCCTAACAGTATATTTTCTTTATTTTTGTCAAAAAATTCTCAATATAAACCATTGATATTTTACGTCTAATCTGCTATACTTGAAAATCTGCACTGTAAAATTTCAGCCGCATAGCACTATTTGTTTGATCTTGATACTACGTTGTTTCTATCCAAATCTCTACGAAATTTTTATGATAGCTTTGAAACTTCATAACAGTGGAATTCCCTTTGGTTTCATCAAAAAATTCTTAATATAAATCACTAATCTTTTACGTCCAATCTGCTATACTTAAAAATCTGTGCTGTAGAAAATTTCAGCTGCATATTGTTGCCTTAACCTATCTATTTATAATCTTTTTTTAATAAAATTTCTTATACACTTCATAGATCATCTTGGCTTCCATCTAAGATTGATCTATTAAGAAATTCATCTCTAAAAATGATTTTGTGTTGATGCAAATTTTTGTCATAGCCTGCTGAAATTTCTCGATGAGAATTATGCAATCGCAACTTGCACCAATTTCCTTGCTATTATACTACAGAAATTTTCTTGATTAAATTAGATATCCTTGCTATCATATAAACTATGATTTTTCTATCAATTCCCTCCTCAATTCTCTCAAGTTTTTGGTGGAAATTACGTCGAGAAACCATTGTTTCTTTGATGATAATTATACTCTTACAAGATAGCACATACTTGCTGCAACTTCTACTGATTTCTATCAAACCTTTGCTACCATCTACCATAGATCCAAAACTTTCATCCACAGCCCTAAATCTCTACTAAACCACACCCTCAAATTGCACCCAAAACAGCCACAAAACAAGCCTAAACCGCAGCCTACATCCACCAACCCTTTCGACCATCACTTCTCTCAACCTATACATGCCTTTAACCTGACAACAAAAGAGAGATCTTAACATCATAGATTTGGAGGCATATACTATGGCATCTAAGGAGGCAATCAATGCTAAATTCGAAGCCTTGGAGGCATGAATGGAGGATAAGATTCGGACGCTCTTTATCGAATTCAGATTGGGCCGACCACTAAACCCGAAAAAATCATATCACGAAGAGAGCTTTGCCCAATCGCACCAGGCCCGAAGAGATGAGTTCCAAGGGAGGGGAGGCTCTATAACTAACCCCAACTATCCATGCATGAGAGTGGACTTCCCTAGATGGGAAGAAGGAGACCCAATTAGTTGGATCTCGCGCGCGGAGCGATATTTTCAGTACCACAAAACCGCAGATGCATCTATGGTGAAAATTACAGCTATACATCTTAAAGGGGATGCTATACAGTGGTTTGACTAGTTTGAACATACTTATGGAGTCCTTTCTTGGCAACAATTCAAAGAAGGACTGCTGATCCACTTCAGACCAACCGATTATGAGAATATTGACGGACAACTAGCAAAGATCCGACAAACCTCCACCATTCAAGAGTACCAAACCAGGTTTGAAAGGTTATCTAATCAAACTCATGATTGGTCTCAAAAACAGCTATTGAGGACTTGAAGCCGGAGATCCGAGGAGAAGTTAAAGCGCGACAACTATATACGCTTATGGCAGCCATCTCTTTCGCACGATATCAAGAGGAGCAATTGAACCATGAAGCTCGGAGGACTAGGGTTGCTCCTCAACCAGTAATATTGAAGCTCTCAGCCCCCCCTACTGTCGACCAAGTCCCTACACCAAAGAGGTTAACAAGAGAAGAGCTTCGGGAGTGATATGTGAAAGGGTTATATTGGCATTGCGACGAGCCGTGGAGCCGTGAGCATCGTTGTAGTAAAGGGAGACTTCTTATGATTGAACCAGTAGAAGAAGAGGTCATTGAACATCCAGAAGAGATCCTTGAACATGAAGAAGAAGGTGCAGAAGAAGAGTCACAACCGACCAAAGTTACGGTACATGCACTAGTCAACTACTCAAATCAGCAAACGATGAAAGTTGGAGGCCTTCTTAAACAACAACCGATCACTGTTCTCATCGACACGGGCAGTACTAATAACTTCCTAAACAGTAAGGTTGCTATCCGGATGGCCTTACCTATCAAGAAATACAGCAGGTTTGACGTTAAGGTCGCCGACGGATGGATTTTGAAGTATGATCGTAGGCGCCCACAAGTGAAACTATTGCTGATCATAAGGCCTTACCAAGAGATAATTGCATATTTCTTCCTTCTCCCTCTTGATGATCATGAGGTCATCCTCATAATTAAATAGTTGATGACATTAGGTGATATTTCTTGGAATTTTATGCAACTAATTATGAAATTTTACAGTAAGGAGAAATATGTGATACTAAACGGGAAACGTGGGGGCGACGTAATAACGATTTGCACACAACAAATGGAGAAGGTTTTGCATAAAGCATGCAGCGGCTTTTTGGTACAACTTGAGCAGCAAACTAAGGGAGAGCCAACAAAATTTGAAGATCCAAATCTACTTCCTTTGCTTGCTGAATTTTTAGATATATTTGACGAACCGCGCAACCTACCTCTTACCTATCGGCATGATCATTGTATAACGATTCTTCAAGGCAAATCTTCAGCAAATGCTCAGACATATCAGTATCCACATCTCTAGAAGGATGAAATAGAAAGGATTGTAAAAGAGATGCTCAAAACAGGAGTTATTCGGCCATGTTGCAGCCCCTACTCTTCACCGATGCTCCTCATACGAAAGAAGGATGGAATATGGCGATTATGTGTTGATTACCGAGCTCTCAATGGCATAACCATCAAGGATAAATACCCTATTCCAGTAGTAGATGAGTTGCTAGATGAAAGAGAGCACAAATCTTTACAAAGCTGGACCTTCAATCTGGGTATTATCAAATACAAGTATGCGAAGAAGACATACCGAAAACCACCTTTTGAACACACAACAACCACTATGAATTTTTGCTTTCTTCAAAAGAAGGTGGAATATCTTGGGCATATCATATCAGAGGAAGGTGTGGCAGTAGACCCCTTCAAAATTGGAGCAATGCAAAACTAGTTGACCCCGAGGAAAATAAAATTGCTACATGGCTTTCTAGGTTTAACAGGCTACTACTGCAAGTTCATAAAAAACTATGGAGAGATCAGTGCACCACTTACTTCCTTACTGAAAAAAGATATCTTCCAATGATCGGACAGAGCCTCCGCTACCTTCGACAAACTTAAGGCAACCATGACGACGACGCCGGTGCTAACACTACCAGATTTCAACCGACCCTTCATTATTGAGGCCGATGCATCTGGAGTCGGAATTGGAGCCATTCTCATGCAAGATGGTCGACCACTCACATACACTAGCAAGGCATTATCTCCCTCCTATCAAAATAAGTCAACATATGATAAGGAGATGCTCGCCATTGTGCACGCAGCAACGAGGTGGAGACCCTACTTGATTGGCCGACGATTTCAAATTAAAACCGACCATAAAAGCCTCAAGTACTTTTTGGAGCGAAAGATATCATCCCCTGAGCAGCAAAAATGGGTAACAAAACTTCTTGGATTTGATTATGAAATAACTTACAAAAAGGGGAAAGAGAATGTTCTTGCAGATGCGCTTTCGCAGCTACCCGAGCAAGTTGAAGTTTCGGCCGTTTCACTTCCGACCAGCGACTTTCTTAAAGATATTAAGATGGAATGGCAGGAAGATTCATAGACTAATAAAATTATAAAAATATTGGAGGAAGCACCAAGCCCCATGGCTCATTACAATTGGGACTCAAAAGAATTACACTATAAGGGTACTAAATTGAAAAGGAGTATGGCATATCACCCATAAACCGATGGCCAGACGGAAGTTGTAAATAGGTGTTTGGAGACAGCCCAAAGCCACCCACCAAATATGACTACCCAAGGAGAACTTCAGACTCAGCCAAGTGTCATTATTGATCGACAGATCGTGACTCAACGACGACGATCCACTACTGAATTGCTAATACAATGGGCAAACCTACTAACAGAAGATGCCACTTGGGAGAACTATGATGACTTGAAGATCAAATTCCCAAAATTCATGAATCATCAGCCTCGAGGACAAGGCTGATTTGAAGAGGGCGGGTTTGTTAGGACTCTAACTAGGAGAGTCCTAATTGAGAGGGACATTCATGTAAAACTTACCTAAGCTGACCCCTATTAAAGAGGTGAAGTGGCCGGCTAGGGTTAGGAGGTTATTTCTTAGAGAAGAATAAGGAGTTGTAAAGGAATAGGAGTCTTGAGTAGGGGTCCTATTAAGAGTTGGTTAGAAGTAGGAGTCTTGAGTAGGAGTCCTATTAGGAGTTGGTTAGAAGTAGGAGTCTTAAGTAAGAGTCCTATTAGGAGTTAGGGTTTAGAAGCCCTATAAATAGTCATGTATTTCACCTTTTTTCATAAGCAATAGATGAATCTTTTCTGCAGCCTTTCAGCAGCAACTTGGAGGGAGGAACCCCTATAGAGTTCCAAGGAGGCCGATCCCCTAAAGAGATCAACCCCAAGTTTAGAATCTGCAAGGGTTCTAACATGCAACCATTCAGAGCTTGTAAAGTCTGTTTGTAATTTGCATTGTCTATGAAGTGTTTTTGGAAATATTTGCTTGTGGATCCCGAGTGAGACACTTTCTCTAACTCGTTTTCTCTTTTGTAGCTCCTAAGGGACCATGAGAGATTTTAGGAAGGCTAAACTTTACGGACAGACATGCAAGGGTGCCGCACGACTTAGGAAAAACCAACTAAGTCTGTGACAATAGGGTTAAGAGATGTATTGGCTAAACCTTTAGTGATGTTCATAGTGTACTGAGTGCTCTTCCGTTTGGACTTGTGACTGACTTGAGCTGTGATAGTTGGTTCGAGCAGTTTGTCCTCACGCTTCAAATATGTCTCATAGTCAGTCAACTTGTCATAGAGTTATTCAAATAATACAGGTGAGTCGCGTGCCCGAATTACAATTGCCAATTCCTTGTATTCGTCTCCGAGGCCATTAAGAGTATGGATGATGACCTCTTGTCATATAGGGAATGACCTATCAAAGCCAAGTCATCGATGATAACTTTGATATTTTGTAGATAATCAATGATAGTACTTCCATCTTGTTTTATCACCATTAGTTTAGATACAAGATTGAGCTTGCAAGTACACGAACAATTCGAGGATAAGACGATCTTGACGCAGCCATAGTTTGTGAGCTAGATTTGGTACTGGACTAGGATCTCCGGGGATGGTGATCATGGATGGTGGACAACTGAGAGAGCCATCAATGTAGCCTAACAAGTCATAGCCAAATAAGAGATTAGAAAACTAAGCCCGTCAAGATATGTAGTTGCCACCTTTGGACAACTTGAAAGGGATTAGCGTGGTAGTATTGATGGAGATAAGTTCAATAGGAGAAGTACTATTCCCTACATAAATAATAACTGGAATGTCAGAAAAAGATAATAAAGACATCGCAAGTAGTTTTTGTTTTTGTTTTTGGTTTTTTTTTTTTTTGCTGTAGAGCAGCGGTCTCATAGTGAAGAGAATTTGGGGGTTTGGAGAGCAGTGGGATTTGAGGAAAGAAGAGAGGAGGTTTGTGAGAAGAGCTATTGGATTTGAGGAAAGAAGAGAGGAGGGAAGAGGAAGCCGCGGTAGTTGGCAACCCGCAGCCCGTTTGCATCAGAGGGTTGAGAGGCAGATCTCTACTGCTTCCATTGCGGTTTGAGAGGTAGATCTTAGGCAGATCTCTACTGCTTCCGCTGCGGTTTGAAAGGCAGATAATGCTGCTTCCATGGTGGTTTAAGAGGATTCTTGGTGTCGGCTCTGCTTCTGCAAGAAAGGACAGAGGAAAATCAACAGTAAAGAATGTCGTCGAGCCGAGTCGTTGTAGTTCGACCCGATGATGATGCAGCTGAGGTGGAGTCCGACGGGAAAGTTGGTCCACTTCGAGATGTTAGAAGTGGACCTTCATGACGATTTGCTCAGGACCACTTTCACAGAGATGAGCGACAACAATAAAAAATGGGCTTGAAGTCTGTCTATCGATTTCGAGATAGTCAATCAGTACGCGAGAAGAGAAGACTTGCTGTCGCTAAGGAAAAAATCAAGAAATGACTCTGATATCATGTTAAGGGAGGATAAAAGACATAAATTACTGAAGAAATTATTTTATATTAATATATTCTCTTTTTATTTATAATTTTTTTTTTTCAACACAATAAAGAGATTTTCTTATGCATGATTTTACCGGAGCTAATATTCTTCTGCAGCATGAATCTGTGATATTACTGCTCAGGTGCGTGTTACTTGTGTCAGGTGTACGTGACAAGCATATCTGTGAGCCAAATCTTGCATTGATTCTGGTGTTTGCACACAGCATTTTGACCTGAGCATGCATACTGTACCGACACGAGCTTCTGCATTAAAGCAGATGAAGCATACGGACGTTGAGGTTGATCTGCCACCGCTTACAGAAAAGTTCTGTTCGATGGCTCATCATCATCTCCTTCAAGTGGATGAGATCACGCAGGCGATCGAGAATAGTCTGTCTCATCGTTGCACAGTGCTTGATCGGCTCTTGCGTCAGAAGACATGACAGCCATATTCACAGTTTGTGAAAGAGAGAGACGTGTGTGTATCTTCTTTCAAGAACAAGTGTGTTGGATTCGTTACCGGATAGTTCCGGATAAGGCCATGCGAAAGCCAAGATTCGGTCATTCAGATGCCTAAGGATTGCTGCAGGAGAGGGTGGAAGAAAACTTGGAGCATGTGGAGGTGGATGCTGTGCTGCTGAGTGTCATCTTCATCTTCATCTCCTTCATCATCCATCGGCTAACCCTTAATCCATCCTGTAACGTATGTTGAGTAGTAAGTATAATTATAAAAACTGGATCGGACCGAATTGACTAATCAAATCGAAAAAATTAGAGACTGACTTTACGTCTAATCTATTCATCAAGTCATCGTCTATCTTAAATCTAATCAATCGAGTTTTGATGTTCGATCCGATTCTGAAAACTACGAAGTAGATCATACATAATAAGAGCACATGAATGATTGATATTTTTAAATAAAAACAAAACTGAAAACTTGTAGGTAAGAAAGCCCTTATATTGAAAAATATGCTTTCAGTGCAAGAATAACTAATTAAAAGAATAATTATACATAAAATTATAAGTAAAAAATAATGTGTACATAAAGAATTATGTGCTTTTACACCCTTTGCATATATTCATGAAAACATGAATAAAAAATTAAGTAAACATTAGTTAGATTTAAGTCGTGTTGAGTTACCTGATAACTTATTCTATCTAGATTGGGTCACATATTGAATGATAACATTTACCAATAAAAACACAATTTAATTAAACAATATTTGAAGTTGAGCTTGATGTCACCAGAAATGGGGAGAATCCTTTAGTTTAATGATAGAAGAAAACATTATAATTTGTTGTATTCAAGCATGAGGTTAATATGCAAAGAAAAAAAAAGAAAGAAAAAATTCCAAGAGAAAAAAAAAAGTGCTGCTGTATAAACAGAAGTTCAAGAGCAATCATTTAATCCATGATGTACGTGTGAAACAAAATAATTTAGAGATTTAAAGTAAGAAGATAAATCCAATTTCATAAATGTAGTAATGCAGTTGAAGCTAACAAGTAATGTATACTGTTCTCCAAGGATAAAAAAATTCTTTAACTTGTTGATGACTAGGAACACTGAAAGAGAAACTGCAAGACACCAGAATACTTTAGAATCAAACAAGTCAATATTAAGGTCTTTAACATGCTTTTATCTCACTTAAGATTCCAAGTATAATTAGAAACCAGACCTGTTTTTGTAGAACTCCATTAACACATTCTGAAAAGCCAAGTGTTCTAGCTTTTATGTCATCTCTTTTTCATATTGTTTGCACATTCTGTGAAGACCTGCATCTTGTTGATGCAAAAGAAATCCTTATCTACAGACAGCAATCCAAGATAGAACAAAAGATGAATTAAGCGTGGATAGCAGCATCAAAGATTCGATTGAACTGATGAAGTGATGTGCATACGGATACGAACAAATTGGTGACTTTGTGTTCCTCTCTCTTAAGCTGCAGCTGGCTTGTCTCCTTGGAACATATCTTTGATAGATACCCAGCCAAAGGATAAGGGAAAGGAAAAGCTTACTCCAATTTGGGAACATGACCTTCAAGAGAAAGTTGTCGAGCCGGATGAATCTGATGAACATGCCTGAAAGATAAAAGAAGTCGAGAATGTGTCCCTCCAATGCTCAAGTTAGTCGACATCAATTTATCTCAAAACCAATGAGCACTACCATCAACCAAAAGGTCAGGACCTCATTCATCTACAACATATAATATCTCCCCATGCAAAACCTGTGATGATGATGTTTCTAATCTGTTCTTTGAAGATGCAACCAATTCTATCATATGGTCAGCAAAAAAGTCAATGCATCCAAGTCTCTGTATATATCTTTCCATTTCAGCTTGAGACAGTCGAGAGCAGAGCAGGTTAACACAAGATGCCAACGATATCGCGGCATTTGGTCGATCACTTGGCGTGATGTTTGTCAACACATTTGCTGCCAAGTAGCAGACTTATTCTTTCCCACATCCAGCTCCTGTGTTTCAAGTGTCCTGTAACATGTTCTCTGTGCTCACGTAAAGAGAGAATTCAAACCTTATCAAGATGCAAGGCATTTCTTGGCATCAAAGCTGACAGTGGAGTTGCCTTCCCAAATATTCTTGTATGAGTAGCCTTCTTATCTGTTCGATCACCTGGTTGAAAAAGTAAATGATATCATCATCATCCAACTCCTCCAAGTACCAACTTGGTCTGAAACAACAAGATGTGAGAGCATATACACCACTGGAACAGCACTTGTCTTCCCTTAAAAGCACTGGTGCATGAGGCCTAATTATCCAGTGATCATGCACTTTTTGCGCCTATATAAGCAAGACTCGCAGCGAGCAGAAGTCGAGCACAACCCGGGCATTACTGACACAGCCAGTTCTTCCCACAACACTTCTTAACGGAGCTCATCTTGGTTGCTTCGATGGAGAAGGTGATGAAGTTAGCCTCGCAACGGGCGGTGGTCATCTTCAGCGTCAGCTCATGCTGGATGTGCTACCGCGTGAAGAGCCTGTTCCATGAGCTCGGGGTCAATGCCGCCATCCACGAGCTGGACGAGGAGCCGAGGGGGGTGGAGATGGAGAAGGCACTCGTCAGGCTATTGGGCCACAGGCCGGTGGTGCCGGCCATATTCATCGGCGGTAGGCTGGTGGGTTCCATAGATAGGATCATGTCACTCCACCTCAGTGGTAAGCTGATGCCGCTTCTTCGGGATGCAGGTGGTGGTAAGCTGATGCCGCTTCTTCGGGATGTAGGTGGTATGTGGCTCTAAGTGTTGATGATGAAGGAGCAAAGAAGCGATAAAAGAGAATACTACAATGCAATTAAAAAGAAATCATTTCGATTGAAGAAAAGCGATGTAATATTTAAAATAGGAGAATTGACAAGAACAAGATATTTTCAAATGCACACACTCTCGATATCTCTTGCTTCATAAACTATGATCATATTTATAGGATCTAATGGTAACTATCTCACTCCCCATGTCACTCATGATTGAGGTAGTTATTGAAACCACCCTATAACTATTAGATCATGATTAAGGTAGTTATTGAAACCACCCTATAACTACCAGATCATGATAACTATCTAGATAACTATGAATCAAATCTCAACACTCCCCTTGATTCATAATTTCATATACTCCCCCTTGATTCATAGTTTCATACACCGATTTGCGATATGAAATAAATATGCTTTTGAATGACTTGGTGAGGATATCCGTAACTTGTTCATTTGTTCTACAATACTTTAATGTTATAGCTCCACTTGCTATAAGATCTCGGATGAAATGATAGCGTATCTCTATATGCTTCGTTCTTCCATAAAACGTTGGATTCTTCGTCATTGCAATTGTGGCTTTATTGTCACAAAATATTTCCGTTGCTTCTTTTTATTCTTGATGAAGATCTTTAAGAAGTCTTCTAAGCCATATTGCTTGACAAATTGCTAATGTTGCGGCTACATATTCTGCTTCCGATGTCGACAACGCAGTTGTTGCTTACTTTTTAGAACTCCAAGATATAGCTCCTGATCCGAGGCTAAAAACATTGCCTGAAGTACTCTTTCGATCATCTAAACCTCATGTCCAATCACTATTAGTGAAACCAAATAATTTACAATTAAAATTATGAGAATATCAAATACCATAATCTGTAGTTCCAGTAATATAACGTAGAATTCTTTTAACAGCTCCGAGATGATGTTTGCTTGGGCTATGTATAAACCTGAATACTACACCAACAAAGAATGCAATATCTGGTCGAGTATGAGTTAGATAAATCAAACCCCCAACCAAACTTCTGTAGTATCTTATGTTTGTTAAACTTGTACCATCATGTTAGATTTTTTGAGTAGATTCATTACATACTTTCTTTGTGAAAAAATAGTGCAGTAAACCTAGATCCGACATTTCAAAACTATTCATTATGTATTTTTTAAATTCTGCTACAAAAGAGTTAGATGAACCCATATATATAATATCGTCAACATAGAGGCAAACCATTAGAATATTATGTTCACATTCCTTCTTTAATAAAGAGTAGGTTCATTATTGCTCATTTTAAATATATTTTGAAGAAAATAATAATTAATTTTACTGTACCATGCCCTTGGAGCTTGTTTAAGCTCATAAAGAGCTTTTCTTAGCTTATACACCTTTTTTTTCATGTCCTTTAACCAAAAAACCTTCAAGTTGAGCAACAAAAAACTCTTCGTGTAAATCTCCATTTAAAAATACAGATTTCACATCAAATTGATAAACAGGCCAACTCATGTGAGTAGCTAAAGCCAAGAAAGTTCTCACGATTTCGAATCTAACAATTGGAGAAAAGTATCATCAAAATCAATACCTTATTGTTGTGAATATTCTTTTGCTATAAGTTGTGCCTTATGCTTTTGGATACTTTCATTTATATTAAACTTTGTTTTGAATACCCATTTTAATCCAATAACTTTTTTTTCTTTCGGTAGATCCATTAGCTCCCAAGTTTTATTGTTCTCAATTGACTTGATTTCCTCCTTCATTGCTTTTCTCCATTCTTCTTTTTCAACCACTTTCTCAAAAGTTGTTGGATCTGAAATAAACAACGCAAATGTTAAGTCATAAATTT